>NW_008705512.1:130805-234820 GCF_000326865.2 Helobdella robusta
AATTTATTTAATAAAAATTTTTAAAAAACAATAAAATGTCTAATTTCTCTAAAATTAATAAATTAAAAAGAAATATAAAAAAGTTGAACAATGTTGAAAGTAGTGTTGAATTTTTGAAATGTTGCGTTAACAACAGTCTGTTACAATATATATATATATATATATATATATATATATATATAATACGCATATATACATACACACACACACACACACACACACACACACACACACATATATATATATATATATATATATATATATGTATTTGTGTGTGAGAGTTTGTGTGTGTGTTTGTGTGTTGTTTTTCAATGTGAATTTATTAAACACTTTTGAGTAAGCCTGATGCACAACTTAAAAGAATGTTGATTTATATCACCCGTTTTTCTGCATCATGCTGTTGTTGTATACAAGAAGATGGCTTTTCAATTTTTCTAACAATGATTTTATAATCATTTCTCGGTTTTTGGAGTTCATAAACAAAACTTTACTGTAAACAAAACTATGCAAAAGCAATAAACTCAAGCTAATTCAATCGTTAATACACTGATGGTGTGTGTGCTATCAAAAAAAGCTTCTTACGTAAACTGTGCCAACATAAGACTCGCATAAATTTTGTTCATCAACTTAGTAAACTTCAAAAAATGATCATAAAATTATTGTTATAAAGTTGAAAGTCTAAGTTGCTGGCTAAATAGTGTATAATACATGCATACATTCAAAACAGTAGAGATTCTTGCGTCCACAGAAGCAATTTGTCAGGACGGAACATGACAGCTTAATTGCTGGCCCCGATACAAATGTTTCAACTTGATTTTAATCGCGCAACAAATCATTTATGGAAATCTCTTCCTTTGCATTTACTGCTGCATGTTTATCTCTAACGACGAATCAGCAACATCCTGTCGTTACGTCATTCCCCCTATTTGCCTACGCATGATAATAATTCACGTTTCTTTAATTTATTTCTCAAATTATACGTTTTTATCAAAATAAACTCGAGTTTTCAAGCCAAATAAAAAATTACGTTACGTCCTGCTTTGTTGCTTTCTTAGCGAACAGCTGCACGCCTGTGCATAACTTTTCACTTTAACTTCAACTAAAAACTTTGTACCTATGTAGGATAGAATTCGTGCAAACAGTTTTTTGAGAATGAGAATTTCAAGAACTTGTGAATCACTACGGGGGAATGTTCGATGAGAATGAAAAAAATATGAATTAAATTTTGATGAAATTGTTTACCAAACTGACTGCATGGACACTCTCATGGCAGAGTGCAAACACAAACACAAATTATTACGATCAAGATACTCTGCACGCTTTCAGAACATAAAACCTCGCGCTGTTTCCGCATGAATAGCATCAATAATTAAGATATAATTGAGCTAACTTTATGCAACTGCTACCACATTATTTAATTTAAGTTGTACGATGACCAACAGCGCCTGATCATCACCAGCAGTTACTACAAAATATCCATTGGAGAGGGATCAGCGTTGCTGGCAGACAAACATCGCACCGCATCATGATCATTTTATTGGGCAGTTATGGCCGTCAAAATAGCAAGCAGCTGGTCACCCGGGAAATGAAAAACATCTTGTGCTTTTATTTGCATGCATGATTGTTCAATGAAAAACAAGTTTTATAATTATTATTTTGTTAAATTTTTATCTTATTAATTGTTGAAATGTTTTTAATTTTATCATTTTAAATTGTTGAGAATGACATTTTCAAAAGGGCATAACAATTGAATTCAAAGAAGACCTAACGCTTGGAAACAATAAAAGGCAGGCATCTTCGTGCACCGCGTACATGTTCAGCACTCGGGTGCGCGCAATTTTATGCATGAGGTTGTTTCTTCAAGAATGATAATAACGTAAGATGTTGAAGCTTTAATGAGTGTGCTGTAGACATAGCAGTGCGTCTCAGTCTCACAAGCGAGTCAGTTTCAATAATGTGAGCATTGTATAATATTTATTAACGTGCATTGTATTGATTATGTAATAAATATGAAGCGGCATTGTGTCTGGTGCCCGTTCACATGCAGAGACGTATTTTAGGTTTCGTATGGTGGCGCCTTGTTTATTCCATTGCTTTTTTAATTGTGTTTGTGTTTCTAATTGTAAACATCTGCCTCCTGTTGTTTTGATAATTTTATAAAAAATTTTTTTTCTTAAAAGAAATTTTGTATAAAGTTAAACAGTGTGATGAAAGAGACTAGATAGAGTGTACACGATGAAGAAAGACGGAGATGTGTGCAATCCAATCTGCATCCGCGTGGAGATGTGAGAACGAGAGGACACAATTTGAAACTGGATACGTGTTTTTCAAAAAGAATCTCAGAAGGAATGATTCTCAAATAGGATAATGGCACTGCGGAATAATGTTGTGAATGCTGATGGTGTGAATGCATTCAAAATAGGATCTGAATCTTTTATGAAAGATAATGAATGTGTTTATGACCCCAAACGGGGTTGGTGATTGGGTAATGTTTATTTTTACATCTCTTTTATTTTTAACATTCCATATACATTTATTTTATTTTGATTATTTAACAATTGGATCTTATTGTGGGCCAAAACTTTTGGCATGAGTCCATTTGCTTCATCATTATGTTAAGAAAGAAATTTCCGTATAAAATTATTGCATTGTAGTGTGCACTCCATTGAGTCATCATCAGAATAGTTGCCACATTGACGAAATAGCTTTCAAAGGAATTATTTTTAAAAATAATTTTTTTAATATTTTTAGTTGATTAAGTTTTTCATCCCCACAAACTGTACATGAGGATGGCAATTAATTAGTTAGACGCCGTGGCAAATTTAGACAACTTTAATGAGTGGGGGGTAAAATTTAAAATTTGTACATTCGGACGAGGAATCGAGATTTGTCGATAATCTACATAAAATAGTGTTTTTTGAGCAAAAACTCAATTTTACTGATTTTAATTGAAAATACTGCTCACAATGGAGAGGGGCATGGCCACTGATTAAGCACTTTCAATTCAGCTAATCTACAATGATCGGTGAACGTGTTTGTTACAACACCGGACACGCGAATCTGTTTGCAAAAACATAGAAACGTATTGAATAAATTCTTTCTATTCACTCATTAAAATTATTTTGTTGTCTTCCAACAAATCTATATTTCAATTTCTGGCTGTGAAAAAATAATTTCGTATCTAAAATATTTTTTTTTTGATCGTCATTAATTAACATTGACATAATATTTTTCTTATTCTTCTAGTGTTAACTTGTTATTATTATGTTTGAGTCACACGGCTTTTCTAAGCTGGAGTTGTAGATGGATCCAAGTTTCACCTAGAAACTTCGAGACTTCATCCGAGCACTGTCCTCACAGTATGTTGGCAGTGCGAATTCCCAACAGTGCGAATTTTTGTACCTCCGGGTGCCTCTTCGTACCTTTCCACTTGTTCTATCCCAGTTCCTCCCACTGCACCAGCCGCTACTGGCATTGCTTTCGATTGTATGCTCCACATTTTCAAATTTCACTTTATAAATCTCGATATTTAAAATTTTTTTAATTTTTTTTCGCTATCACATCTCTATCATCTGGTACTGGAATCTCAACCAGAAAGCATATTTTTGTTTTTGTTTTTCATTCAAATACACAATATCTGGTCGTCCCGCCATTAATGTTTTGCCTGTCATTGCAGTTACATCCCACGTCTGCCTGACTTCTACCGTTTAACAATTTTTCTACAATTTATTTTAGTGTTGTTGCAGCTGTGGCAACAACAGCAGTGGTAGTAGTAGTAGTAGTAGCAGTAGTAGTTGTTGTTATAAAAATAAATTTGATACACTTTTGTGTTCATAATATTCTTCAACATCAGCACCCCAATGGATGTAACTTGTCGCTCTGTCGTGCCAGTTGATGTATTCAGTTGGTGCCAATTATTATTATTGTTATTGTTGTTGTGGTTATTGCTATTGTTGATGTTTTTGTAGTAGTACTAGTAGTAGTAGTAGTAGTAGTTGTTGTTGTTGTTGTTGTTATTGTTGTTGTTGTTGTTTACTTGTCACATGACGAGGATGCAATAAATAGAAAAATATTGTGAGACATGCGGTTTGTAGAAGGTATGCTAATATGGAAGATCCTTGCATCGAAAAAAACTTGTTATAGTAAGCAATGAGCAGGTCAAACAATTTTACAAAATTATCATTTTTTCTGAAACAACAACACACGCTGAGATCCTGCCATGTTCATTTTTGTTTGATTTCACGTAAAAGTAACTTCATCGTCGTCGCAACTCTCCATAAAAAGTCAAATGGTCAATAATACTTTTATAGAATCCTTTAGCTTATAGTTAGATTGAACATATTTTAAAAATAAAAACATTCACCAAATATTAAAGTTAATTAAAGTTAGATGACAATGATGAATTGAAATTTCTATTCAACTTATTATTTGTTGTACGACCATTTGAAGCAATTTGATTGAAAACATTTATTGAAAAATATTTTAATATTGGAAAAATCAATTGAAAAATGTTTGCCTGACGTTAATGAGAATTATTTCAACTTGCTCGCAAAGCTTCAGCCTCCTACACCCACTACCGTATGCCCTATGGTCGACCACTGACTGACGTCTGCAGCAACACGGGCGTATGGCTCACTGTGACCTTCACCTTCGAGAGGTACATCGGGGTCCAGTACCCAATCAAGGGACGAATTTGGTGCACGTGCGAGAGGGCCAGGAAGCTCGTCGGCGTCGTCTTCACCGTCGCCCTCCTCCTCACCCTGCCTGAGTTTTTCGAGAAGAAAGCTTCCTACTACAGTTACTATTCGTCGAGGTTGGAGCAGAACGTTACAAGGTGCAACGTAACGGATCGGGAGGTGGTGGCCAACCTGCTTAAAAGTCTCGGCTACTATAAAATGAATCAGGTTTGTTGTGTCTGGGATTCTATCTTATATTTTGTATGCATTTTGCCGCATGTACGGCAGTGTGTGCGTACATGAGGCAGGATGACGTTATGAAAAACGCACGCGTGCATGGGTTGTTGTTAAATTTTTTTGGGCTTTCAAGAAAAAGTAAAAGTAATTTTTCTCATTAGTCATTATTATTGATATCAGTCATCGTTATTTTCAAAACCATAGTAATGAATAAAGTTTAAACTTGTCAATCATATTTTTTTCATTACGGGATCTCACACGAATTCTAAGAAGTTATTCCGCTTTTATAGATTCGAAATTGATTTTCAAGTTAAATTGATTTTTTAAACATGTTAATTAATTTTAATTAAAAGTTGTTCATCGTTAATATTAATAATTAAATGAAAGCAGTTTGCAATGGCCCAGCTCATTTTTAAATTTCATAAAAAATTTGTTACGAAGTACAAGTTTAAAATTTTTTTTAGTAAAATTTATTTTAAAAAATCGAATTGATTTTTGTGTTCGCTGATTGAGTAGGAGAATTCATGGTGAGCACAAGTTTTCAATGAAGTTTTCATTCATAGAGTCATGCAATCAGTGAGATTTGATGACACGCCAACAGGGCTGCTGATATCTTGAATGAAGTGCCTCGATCTGCGTTTAATCACAAGCAGGAAAGTGATTGCCTCGTTTCATACAAGTTCTAAGTTTGGTTTTTGACAATCACCAAACAATTAATTTATTGAAAAATGTTAATAAAATGCTTCTACGAGGCATTCTGTAGGTTCAGAAGCAAGTGGGACAGTGAGTGATGGGTCGTTCGTCTGCTTTCAGATATGTCAGAACGTCCAATGATATTATTGAATTATTTTTTTATTGTTTGAAAAAAGCTTCGCAGAGATAATACAGGCAAATGCATTCACGGAGAACATTCTATTAGGAACATAAAACTGTTATTCTGTTCAGCGTCCTATGCTTTAAATACTTATCAAGTAAAATGCAAACAATTGAACAAACAAACAAATAAACCAATGAACAAACAAACAAACAAGCAAACAATTGAACAAACAAACAATTGAACAAACAAACAAACAAACAAGCAATTGAACAAACAAACAAGCAATTGAACAAACAATTGAACGAACAAAAGAACAACACATTGTTATTTAAGAGGGCGAAAATGGGTAAAAATTAAATGCCGATAAAAATGAAACATGAAAAGATCAAAGTAACAATTGTTTTTGAAGCAATACTAACCAACGAGCCTTCACTTAATTTAAAAAATATTTTTTGAAAATAAATTGCTCCAGTATCAAATATGCGAACATAAAGTCAGCAAATGTTCCCTAATACTAACCCTGACACTAGCCGACCATCAATTGATACTAAATATTATTATAAACTCACAATTATCTTTTATTCCATAAAAACATTTAATTTACAACAATTTTTTTATTTTTCCGACATTTTTTATATAAAATTGAACGTTCGTTGATAAAGGTTCGCTAGCTTTTTCAAGTCATGTATTGCAGTTATTCACCTTTGAATGGGCATTTCAACATCTTCGAACCGCATGCATTCGCAATTTGCGTTCATTCTCAACAGCACAACCATTAGGGTCATCTGGCTTTTTTGTGAAAAACTTTATTGGAAAAATTTCCTTTGACACACAAGACGAACCTATCCGTCACTTTTCAATAAACATTCTCTTACATGCTGATAATAATCAAACTGAATCTTCTTTTTTTATCCCTTGCAATGCAGCCCAGTCAAACGCAGGACTGCTTACATATTATTCAATACTTTTTTCAATACTTTTAATAAAACCTTTGTGCCAAGCATCTCATCATATGCGTATGATTGTCTGAGTTTTGGAAGGACAGTATTCGAATCATGCAAACGCGTAAAAGCAGCATGAGACATAGCATTTCTACCGACTGAGCTAACTCGGTGACCATTACAAAATGAATCCTTACAAAATTTTATAATTTTACATCGTAGCCATCAACGTAAAAATGTGTAACACTCATTGGTCCTGCACAGCCTCTAGTGTCAACATGCGCATCGTCCTTACATCAGCCTCACTCTCCACATCATCTTCTCTGCAACATTTACAACTTTTAACATCGTCAACATCGATCAAACGTTCAATCAGATGACAAATAAATGAAGAGCACGGCTTCTAGACAACTTTTAAGATTAAACTTTGTTCACACACGCAAATTCAACTTAGTAGGTAGGTTGCATGGCAGTTGTGGTTTGTGTCGCATTTAAAAAATGATTTGTTTTAAAGCTCTTGGGTCTAACTTGATATCCTAGTGTTGTTGAATGGTTAGTCACGGCGTCTCGGAACAATTTGTAGCAGTGTTTTTTGTTGCATTGGCTGACTTGATTTACGCGCTATCAATCATTTTTATTTTTGAACATTACGAAGATACATGGTTGATAAATGTGTTGATGCTTACCTCGCTTTGGGTAATATCAAAACTGCTGAATAGCGTGGCAATAACTATCTTAATACTCTGCTGGATCTGAAATTCAACTGAGTTAGTTGGTGATAAACAAAATCACAAAATGAAAATAAATTTTATTTTCAGCTAAATATTTAAAAGATTTGGAAGTGTTAAAAAGTTAGAAAATATGAAACTTCACTCTATGTGTTGTGAAATAAAATATTGATGTCTAAGTTAATATAAAGGGAAAGCGCTGTTTACACTGACAGTTTCAATGAAGCCAAGTTACAAACTGTGCCGATCTGTATGTGTGGCGTGTTCTTGGGTGATGCCCAGTTGCACCTGCTAACTGGAGCAGCCTAACGCTAGCTGAAACTCCAGCACCAAATACACTTTAATTATAATAACAAGTTGAAAATAAATTTAGTTGAACTTTTTTCATAATCTAATTCATAAATTATTTTTTGAAAATTTATTTTCCATATTAATAATTCGTTAAAAATACTTTCATGATACTCGCTAGAATATGGCTGCATCAATTTTTATATGCTACTCGTTGGTAAATTAATATAGAAGGTATCAAAGTAAATTTCAGATTAGTAGTGTGCATGTTGTTCTAGCTAACATATGAAGCTAAAATGAAAAATCCTGATATGGCATCTGAAACCCTGACAATAAGAGAAAACGCCGATGAAGAACCAACTCAGAGTCTCGCGAAGAAACTTGAAGTGGAAATTTTTTAACTTTCTATAAGACATGGCTAATTTAAACCTGCTGGTGTCAACGTATTTAAAGCTAGCTGAGAAAAATAAGAAAACAATGTCTACAACCAGCTGCATATGGAACTGAACGATACACCAAGGCATGATGTACTTACTACTCCTCATGGGCGATTTTAACGTTAGATGGGAAACAACTTTGAAATATGTAGCAACACGCTAAAAATCCATGTTTGAATTGTGTGGTTAGAACGACCTTTGTATTTCAAACATACAATTCATGTAAACAGCTAGTAGGAAAACTACATGGGTTTCATCAGACGAGCAAAAAGCAGGTTCGACTACATAATAACTCGAAAAAAGTGGCTGACCTTGATAAAGAAAACTATTGTATGTATATAGATCCGCAAAAATTGATTCAAATCATTTTTTGGTGGTGGCTGAAATCAAAATCAACTTTGAAAAGTACTGCTCCACATCATCCATGCATTTGTTGACGTTTATTGATCAACATTATTTCATGTGATGTGTTTCGATCGTTGAACAAATTTATATTTTATAATTTTTAGCTAATTTATTTTCATTTTTTTAAATATTGTTGTTTATTATTAGGTGCCACATAGGAAAAATAGATCTAAATAAAAACAACGAAACTTAGATGAACGACAGACGTGTTCATGTGTGTTCAAGCTGTAACAGGCAGAAAAATATGAAATGTATGAAAGCATTTTTATGCATGCGATAAATCAGTTTGCCTCTGGAGCGCTGCTTACATTGGTGCTGGGAACACTGCCTCACAGCGCATAAGTTTGAATGTAGACATGATCGTAATGCCTCAGATAAATAATGCTAAAGTTTCTTCTTCGTTCTTATTTGGATTTATCGTTGAGATTGCCTGGTGCTGATTAAAAATGTACACAGAGTATAACGTTGAAGACTGGACAATGATGGATACTGATACACCGACCTGCTACGTGTTTCGAATCATAGTTGAATGATCACGTGTTTTGGAGAGCCTTCATAAATGTGTTTTACTGTTGCAACGACTACTCTGTGTTTTATGTTCTTCCATGGTTAAGATGGAAGTTTCTTCCTTTTCAAAAGTGAATTTTTGAGTATTATATTTTATATTTTGAGTAATATTTCCTCTATTCACAATATCACTCCTGTTAAAAATTCAAGCATTCACTGTGTTTTTTGTTTGTGTGTATATATCATTTTTGTTCCTCGGGTAAATATATATCATTTGCTATATTTGTTTTTGTGTGTATCTAATTTGTTTGTTTGTGTGTGTACTTCATTTGTTTGCGCGTGTGTGCGTGCGTGTGTGTGTATCTTGTTGGTTTGTGTATGTGTCTTAACTGTTTGTGTGTGTATATCTTATTTGTTTGTTTGTGTGTGTATCTCAATTGCTTTTTTTGTCATGTGATTCTGCATATTTTCCTTCTTCGTCCACCTTTCTCATAAGCTCTTTAATCACTAAGAGACAGGCACATTAAACAAGTCATTAAAGCCCAAATTTTGTGACCTCACAACTTCCTCAACTGATATTTTGCTGAATAGTTAAAAAAAATTAATTTTCGCCACAAGTTGCAGACGCGGACCCAAATGAACATGCGGAGACAGAAAATTTTAAAATCTTCAGTAACTGCTTCAGATACGGTGAATAGGTAATACATATCTTGTTTTTCGATGTTTTGAAAGTAGTAAGTATGAAAATTTTTCATAAAATGAAAAAATAACTTGTCTTTGCATACAAATAATAAAAATTTGTCGACCGAATTCAATAAAATTGGAAAAGCATCAGCACAACCCCGAGTCAGCGCATCACTCCATGATGATTCACTGCTCACACGTCAACATTCAACGCCATCGTTCCGCCGAGTTTCGTTCCTGCTACATTTTGTTGAAGAAATATAAGTACATTTAAATAATTATTTCATGGTTTTGTGATGTATTAAACAATTATCTAACAAAAATTAAAAGCTTTGTTTTTAAATTTAAGTTTAAATTATTGACAGCAAAGCAAAATTTTACAAAAAAAAAATTAAAAAAAAATTTGAAAAAATGGGAAAAAATTTAAAAAAATGATTTAAAAATAACTTCACCCTTAATTACAATCCTCTTCAATAAATTCTGGAAAGTCTCATCAATGAAGTAGCAAAAAAAGTTTATTCAAGTCAAGGAAAGGGACTCTCACGGCACAGACGTTTGGCTTCCATGTCTACTTTCCATGTCTACTAACCAATAAAACTGTTTTTGATTTACAATTAATCATTGTCAGCAACAACAAAAGTACAACACCACAACAGTCCTACACCATTTGATCGAGACCTTCCACGTGGTAGAAGATACTGGGTTGGATGGTCTCCCACCAGGCTCCTTCCAACTCATCACGCTAGTCTTTATTTTCAGTCGTTGCGTCACACATTCATTCATTCGTTTATTCATCCCATCTTATCCTAAAAAACATCCCATTTTAGAACCACTTCCTCCCTCAAAGCAGCTCTATCCAACCTGAACCGGTCCCACTTCTCACCTGATCAAAACGGAGCAATCTCTCACTGAGTCTTAATAAATCATCTGAGATAATCTGTCTTTTGTACTGTGCAACATGAGGACATCAGCACATCATGGCTCATGGTGCTGTCTGTCATTGACTTCTCAACGTTCCATTACACTGAAGAATTGATGCAAGAATAGTGGAAGTTAGAAGGTTGCCAGCAGATTGCGGTTGGCTCTGCAAACAAGGACATCGTTATCTCACGGCAAACATCGCAGACGGACTCGTGCTATTAATGCGAATATGACACTCATTGAATTATTTTAATATAATAATCCGACTTCAACATCCTTTTAAAAAATCGGGTTCGCTGTATATAGAAAAAAGTTTGAAAATTAAATGTAATTTTTTTTTATTTGTTTCAAGATTTTTAATTTAATTTGAATGAAACGAACGAATGAAGTCAATGCAAGCACAGAGTGGAATTTTAATAAGCACGTTTCTTTCCTTAGCAAGGCTATCAATAAAGTTGACTGAATGTAAAGCTCGGTGTGCCGGCCTGCATTCAATTGAAACGAATCGAATTATAATGTTGACGGATGGAGGCATGAAATCTTTCCCTCAATGGATTATTAAAAACTTCCTGCTCCATTCTCCAACTTTATGAACAATGTTGGCTACGATAATTTTTTATTGTCTATTGCAAACCAAGCGCATAATAATGCCGATACGTGATAACACATAACTCCAGCATACAGAATCACCATATGACGCAGCTACACAACTCCATCACACAATACTCCCATCAAGAACACCAGCCTACGATTTACCACCGGCCACAACGCCATGCGATTGTAGGCCAGGCTTCAGTCTTTGATTGCCATGCAGAGATCAATCATAACATTACTGTATTAAAATAATTGCGATGTAATAAAAATAAAATTGTGTTTGCAACTATAACGTTATTATCATTATCATTATTATTTTTATTATTATTATTATTATTATTATTTAATATTTATTTTTTAACACACATACACTTGAAACCGCTCATCACACTTCTTGGATGTGATTGGTGGGGACATCCTAGAAATCGAACCCTGTCACTGCCAGGTAGGACCAGCGCCTTTAACCATCAGGCCATCAGACCGTCCAATGAATGAATTATCTCATTAAAACTTAAAGTATTTGTTAATAATGAGGCCAGGTTTGAGTTTGTTGGCAGTTGCAAATCTAAAATTTACCTATCGTTTTCTGATCAGCGAATAAATAATAATTAACATTTGAATAATAACATTTTGAAAATATTTGAAACAACATAAAAAACGAAAAGAATAATAATTGGCGTGATCGTGTGGATAATTATCTGATAAGGAAGGCATGGCAGAGATGGATGGCACAAATGAAATGGCGTTGCAGAGTCATAAGTCACGCGATGATGGGTGATGGTGCGGTAGCTGATGGATGTCTGTCTCATCATCTCAACCATCAATCACAGATGCCAAATATTTTATGGGGAACGCAGTTATTGCAACAAGACGATGGTGATGATGTGTCACTCAAATGTTTTCATTTCAATCACACAAACATCCTTTGCAACGACAAATTGAGCGATGATGATGATGATGACGATAATGAAGTTTATGATGATGACGATGATGATTCAAGATTTTGAAGAATGATGATATAAAACTTTGGTGAATATTTTGTGAAATATGACCATGATAATAATATGCGTGCTATGGTTTTTTTAATCTTATGCGTAAAAGAAATTTTTTTGTTTTTGAAAAACAAATCGATAAATATTTTTTTATATTTTATTAAAACAAAAACTACGTACAATATTTTTGCATTGTTTCAAAACTTTTCAATAAGTTTTGGTATGCCAGATTAGTAATTGATAGTCAAAATTTCTTCTTAATGAATAAGGATTCGAATTTAAAAAGTTTAGAATTATATTGGAAAATGATTAGTTACGACAATTTTATAAAAAAGGGATGTTAATCGGACTATATATATTTGTTTTATGTTTAAGATTTTATTTAAATGACAGAACGATTTGGTCGAGTCGCGTCTATTTAATTTGTATAAAGTTCTTATAAAATAATTTTGGGTTTTTTGCAAAAGGTTTATGTGGCAATTTGGACTGTTACCCCAAATTGCATTGCAGTACGTGAGGAGTGGAGACAGAAGAGAATAGTATAAGGAGATCAAGATATTATTTGGTAATTCATGTCTTAGTTTATATAATACATCAATAATTTTCGACGCTTTATTAGCTATATAAGTTATATGTTCTGACCAATTTAGGTTGCTTGAAATAATTATTTCTAAAAATTTTATTGAGTGCATTCTAACAAAAGTAAAGTAAAGTAAATAATAGGGTCGACCGAACTGGTATTAATTGTTGGTCCGAATAAAAGAAAATAAGGTTTTTTATGTTAATTCTTAAGTTATTTGCTGTGAACCATTGATAGACCAGTTCAAGCTCACGATTACAATCAACAACTAGATCAGCTAAGTTTGTGCCTTTTAAAAGTATAGTTGTATCATCCACATACAAAATAAATTTAGCCAAGTTGGAGCTAAGAGCAACATCATTTATAAAAATATTAAACAAATATATATATATATATATATATATATATATATATATATATATATATATATATATATATAATATTCATTTGGAGTATCGGATGCTGTTCTTCAATGGATTGAGTCATCATTCTGATCGTACACAATAGGTTCTGTTCAGCTCTAACTTGACACACGTTGAAACTGTGTCACACGGTCCTCCACAGTCATACGTTCTTGTTAGTGTTTTACACTGCAGATATCTTCAAAATCATTGAGAAGTAATTTCAAACATCACGGTCCTTCAGACGATATTCAGATCATTGCTAGTGCCCCTCTTTTGTCGTTTCGATGATCGGATCTGCAGACTCAGATTATGTCTCTCAATTTTTAAAAACCAACTCCGAATTTTTTATAGATTTGCAGTTGTTGAACGAACATTCACAAATTCTGACAGTTAGAAGATGCAAAATGTTAGGCATTCTTCTTTTTATACGTTCTTGTTCTCTGACTGACATTGGAAACACTTTATGTTTGTTTCATTTTTTTATGAATAAAAATTGTTTGGTGGTTGTAAAATTAAGCAGTCATGCCATGATTAGGACATCTTTTTTGAAAAAAAGTTTTGAGGGAAAGTAATTAAAGTTTAACTAAGTTTGACTAATTTTTTTTAGCTTAGTTTAATTACTTTGAAAAAGTTGTAAAAAATGGTTATACAGTAAAAGTCCTCTAGAGAGGACACTATTGGGGAATGACCAAACTGTCCTCTCCTCTTAACTGTCCTCTCCTCAAAACTCAACATCAAAATCTTTTTTGATATACTACATAAAAAATTAAAATAAAACAACACGTTTTTAATATTGTTATGGAAGAAAATCATTCATAGTTGTCTGTTTGCCAAAACATTTTGTTTTTAACAATTCAATTTCTAAAATATTTTCAATGTTCTCAGAAAATTGTAACAATTCTCTATTGCCCATATGTATCAAATAGGAAGTTAGCTTCCTGGCACATTGTAATGCCATCTTTGTAGAAACTCCTTGGACTGGAGCCTCTTCTTCCTCTTCATCATCTTGGACTTCAAATTGTTCATGATTCTTTATTTTCACGAATATTTGCAATTTGAGTTTTTCCGCAACCAAATTCTTCAGCAATTTTTCGTATGTTAACTCCATCATTTAATTTTTTCACCACCAGCATTCTTTCTTCCAAGTTTAAAATTTTTTTTCGCAGAGTCGACTCCATTATTACACAACAGTTTATCAACACGACCACGATAAAAAATCAAAGAGCGAAAATAATTTTTTTTAAATAACCAAAGATTATCAAAGTTTCTTTAGCGCATTCCATAGAATAGAATAAATACAAATATTCAAATTAGATGGCGCATTTTATCAAATATTCCATGTGTTTTTGTTATAAATTGTCCGCTCTTTAAGACATAAAAGTCAATTTGTACTTAAAACCCTGTCCGTAGTTCGTTCCTTTAAAATGTCCGTTCTTTAGGGTCTATTTAACATGCAAAACGGTTCCGTGCCAAGCAATACTGTCCGTTACTCTTATCTGGTCGTCCTTTATGGTCCCGCTCTAGAGGACTTTTACTGTATATGTATGTTGTATGAACTCCACCAAATTGTTGGAGAATTCCTACAATACTGCATTAAATGTGACCTCCTTCCAACATTTACGAGTTTATTTAAATATCAATATTATATCTTGGACTATATCAAGACAAAATCAGACATATCACTACTATCATCATCATCACTACTATTACCGCCATCATCATCACTACTATCATCATCATCATCAGTACATCATCATCATCACATAGTTATCATCATTATCACTACATCACCATCATCTGACACCTGACGCCACCACACATCCCAGCAGCAATCACATCACTCGTGAATGACAATGATTCAATAACAACCCAACAGACGCAGCGTGAAACTTCATGTCGTGCGTGAGCACTGCGCAAAGAAACGCGCGTCTTCATGGCAATCAACAACAGCTAACGACACGCAACCCCTCATAATTAAATGCGCGATAGCGTTTGATGATGTATATATGTTATGCTATGTTTGTATGTAGGTATGTACCCATCTGGTATGTAGGTATGTATGTTTCTGCCTGGTATGTACCCACTTGCCACATAGTTATATGATCACTGGGTATGTATGTATGTATGTATGTGTGTATGAATAATGTGTTCGCATGTACCAACCTGGTGTATAGGTATGTGCCCATCTGCTTAGTAAATGCCGTAAATAATTCAAATTTGAAATATAATTTTCTGTTTGGATTATTTTGTCTTCCTCAAAATATTCTGAACTCAACGACTCGAACTTCAAACAATTTTTAAATAAACAAAATCTGAAATTTATCTATAATCTGATCGGTTGCAACCATAATGGTGTATTTATTTGGCAGTTTATATCAATGGCTGACGTTGAAAAAGAAGAATAATTAATTTGACGCCGAAGTTTTAAACGTTGAAAATTTGTTCTTCCCGCCATCTCTTCCACGTTCCACTGTGGGCTGAAGTTGGAACATCATTTCCATTTTGGTTTCCCATTGAACAAGCTGGTTCATTATAAAAAAATACAAGTTCAATAAAAACCAAAAAAGTTTTAAATTTAAATAAAACAAGTTCTATGTCGACATTTTGAGTACATATTTGCATACCAATTGGGTACATACCTACCTACATATCAGGTGGGTACACACCCACATAGCGGGTGGGTATGTCCTACACCTACATATCAGGTGGTACAAGGTGGGTTGGTTGTAGATTTTTGTAAAAAGAAATTTAAACTAGAAATTAGATTCATGAAAATTAATGTCATACTCTTAGTTGTAAATATTTTTAGCCGATTATTAAGGATTAACGAAAGTTGAGATTTATTGTCCAAAGCTGAATTCATTTTATTTAATCTTTCGTCATAATTAATCTTCTAAATGTTTTTTAATGTTGGACCTCAGTTCAACGCGTAGCTGTTAATTTGCATGCCCTTTTTTTCTTCGGGGTTGTAATGAATTTCGACGCTAATTTATTTCAACCTTGCTTAACCCTACAAAATATGATTTCGTTAACATTAAGTAGTTTTTATGATAACTAAAATCTGCCTTTTTAATGAATAAAGATGTTTGTTAATTTATAAATTCTTTCAACAAGATTAAAAATCTGGAAAGATTAATTTTGTAATGAAAAACAATTTTATCATCTTTCTATGAACAGAAATAAAAAATAAAAAACGTTTATAGACATGCTGACGTGTGTTAAATTCACACGTGACTGCATGCAGATACTTCCAGCGTTTCCAACACGTTCGTAGGTTTGCATGTGTGCGTCATCATCCGCTCGACTGAGCAGTGAATTAAAAAGTGGGAAATAAAAAGTTAATAAAGAAGTCTGGTTGCAGTGTAAGAGGGAATGCGTGGAATATCTCAACAAGCAGAGGGAATGCGAATCTAAGTGCAGTGCGGCGGTAACTAGTGGAGGCTGGCGTGATGAGTAAAAAAGTCGCCAGCCTAAATTTGACCACACTAGCACATCTATCTCGGCCCCCTTGTCAAATTTTCAAATTTAAACATTTTTAACAGTTTGCCCCCCTCCCCCTACAACGTCCTTTAGATCTGCCATGCCACTGGCGCTAACTCACCTGCTTCTTCAATATCTTAACTCGCACGCAGATTCAAGTTTAGAGACCTGTTTTGAAGAACAATAGTTAGTATACGGTCGTTAAAAATGTGTGAAGATGTTGTGGGAAGCGCTAAAATTACAGGAATAATGTTTAACAAATCGAGTTCAAACGTCTGCAACAAGATTTGAACATTATTATTGAAATTATTCTTTTTATTCTTTTATGTAGATACATTTTTAAAAATATTTTAATTTATGAAAAAAAATGGTTAAAAGTATATAAAAAATTGCAAACATGTACGCCTGCCAGATCCTCTTCACATTCCTCCCTCTGCTGCTCCTAATAATCTTCAACGGCCTCCTCATCCGCACTGTCATGCAGGCAACCAAGCTGAGGCACATCCTGACCAACGTCAACACGACGAGCCTCAATAAAGCCAACATCAACGCATCCAACAGCAAGACAACGAACGCCGAAACATCTATCTTCGGCCAGAAAACTTCGGCTGGATGCAAGAACAAAAATGTGAAATTTTCTGATAGCACCAACGACAGCAACACTCACAAAGATGTGCACGACGAAGATATCTACAAAGACAAACTATGTGTCGACAACGCCGAACATAATGATAAGGAAACTAACGATGACATCAGAGAAAGCACCAACAACAAAAATAATAACACTTCTATGTTTTTGCACCCTAAAAAACGGAAAATAATATTCAGAATAAAAAGAAATGCATCATCCACGATCGCCGACAATAACGACGACGACAGATGTACGTCGCAATCCATGCCAATGATCACAATAACAAGTCATTCTCCAAATTCCACCGACAACAGATTTGTCCAACCAAACCAACCACCACAACTCTCGTTGAAGCAACATCCGCAACAGCACAGTCCCAACCAGCATCAGCAGCAGCAACATGCGACGCGAGACCAACAGAAGATCACCATCATGCTCATCATCGTCGTCGTCGTATTTCTCGTCTGCCAGTTGCCACAAGCCGTTCAGAAGCTCGTCGAAGTTTATTTGGAGCCTAAACATGACGGGGTGCGTTTAGATTTTTTTTAAATAAATAAAAATGCAAAATTTTGATAATATGCATAAATGGGTATAAATATCATTCATTCCTTCATATATAAATATATATTCATTCATATATAATCCATTCCTAATATAAATCAATTGTCAATCCAATTTCAATAGCGTTGGACAATTAATTATAACTCTCGTTATAATTAATCTCGTCTCGTTTGACGTCCAATTTAGTTGTTTTATTTATATTCATATTGTTATAATATTCGCTGTCGTAACCGATTTACGATGCGACGGGTTCAAATCCTCGATTGAATAAAATATTCCAAACAGTTATTAAACTTTATTTACAGAAGAAATCAACTATTATTAGTTATTAAACTTTATTTACAGAAGAAATCAACTAATCGTTTATTTCCAGTAAATTCAAACTAACGCAACAATTAACTTTTAAATCGTTCAAAATCGATCGCTATGACAACGTCAACAAACAAATCAAATATCGCTTTAAATAATTCACCGAATCGCTATTAACAAAATCACGAATTTCACTAATCACGAATGTCACTAATCACCTTGCGACGTGCGCTTATATACTCTTCGCAAGCGTCGTTTCTAGATTCTTCTAGATGGTCCGATTCTAGCATACTCTAGAATGCTCAGTCACTAGAACATTCTAGAATACGCTAGAACTTAGTGCGTTCGGTAGCACGTTTATAACATTACCCCCTTCTTAGTTTTGTTCGTCCCGAACAGCTTTCGTTCCGGTGTCCGCATGGTACGGAGCCAGTCTATCCAAATGAACGATCTTCATTCTTGCTCTCTGCTTCCGATATTCCTGAATACGGTAGACGACGTCATTCAAGCGGGTGATGACTCGATAAGGTCCTTCCCACCCTCGCTGGAGCTTTGGAGAACGTCCTTTCTTTCGCTGTGAGTTGTACAGCCAAACTAACTCGTCGACAGCAAAACCGCCACTGCTTCCTTTCGAGTCGTATCTGGTTTTGGCCACCTCCGTGTTTTTCATAATTTTAAGGCGTACGTAACGGTGGATATGGTTTAATCGCCGTCGAAGATTATCCACGTATTCTGTTAATGGTTGGTGTGGTTCAGGTGGTACGCCATATTTCACATCAGCTGGAGTTCTTAAGGTAGTCCCAAACAGGACTTTTGATGGCGTTTCTCCAGTAGTTCGAGTTTTGTTTATACCCAGCAGCTTGCACATTTCACCAAACAGTTGTGACTCAAAATTTCGACCTTGATCTGAGTGGAGTTCCAATGGGACACCATATCGACTAATCCAATTGAGTACAATTTCCTCAGCGACGGTACATGCTTCTTGGTTGGGTTTTGGAAACACCTCAGGCCATTTGCTGAAATAGTCCGCTACAACCAGAATGTAACGGTTTCCATAATCTGATACCGAAAAGGGTCCAGCAATATCTATAGCAATCCGTTCAAAGGGGACACCAACATTGTAGATTTGCATTGCTCCTTTTAGCCTTCTTTTGGGTCCTTTGACTGAAGCGCATGTGTTACATTTTCGACACCAGCTCTCAACATTTTCTCTAACGTGAAGCCAGTAGAATCCTTTTCGTATTTTGTCAAGGGTCTTGTTCACTCCTAAATGTCCCCCAGAAGGGCCGCCATGCATTTTATCAAGGATTTCGGTCGTTCTACTTCTTGGTATTACAACTTGCATGCGGTGTTTTGATCCATCAGCTGATTCCCATTTTCGTTTCAGCAAATCCCCTTCCAAATACAAAGAGTCCCACTGAGCCCAATAACCCTTTAACACGGCACTATATTCTGAGATGCTTTGCCAGTCCGGTCGCTTGCCCTCCTTCTTCCATGTGATCAGATGTTGTAGGTCCTCATCCGCAAACTGTGCATCAGCAAGATCCGTCGGTGTCCAATCGTCATCTGCTGATATTGTTGTTGCTCTTATGTCTTCCGATTGTATCTTCTCCTCGTGACGACAGCAGTATTTGCATCCTGATAAACATGGTCGACGTGAGAGAGCATCAGCATTACTATGAGTTGTTCCTTTGCGGTGCACGATCTCGAAGTCGTACATTTGTAAACGCTCCAACCATCGGGCCATCTGTCCTTCAAGATCCTTGAAGTTGAGGAGCCATCTTAACGCTGCATGATCAGTTCGGAAAAGAAATTTCTGTCCATAAAGGTACTTGTGGAAGTGTTTTGTTGCATTGACTATTGCTAGTAACTCCTTCCTGATCACACAATAGTTTCGTTCGGGTTTTGTGAATCCTCTGCTATAATACGCTAGCACCTTTTCTTCTCCGTCTATATGCTGTGACAAAACGGCTCCGATTCCGTTGTTATTTGCATCAGTATCTAACACGAACGTCTTGCCACGAACTGGATATGCTAGCAAAGGAGCATCACATAGTTCAACTTTTAACTTTTCAAATGCTGAGTCGCATAGGGTATTCCAGTTGAAAACTCGGTCCTTCTCGGTAAGATGGTGGAGAGGTCTGGCAACTTTTGCAAAATCCTTTACAAAACGTCGATAGTACGTTGCCAATCTCAGAAAACTGCGCAATTCATTTTTATCCTTTGGAGTTGGGCAGTCTTTCACAATTTCTATGTTGCTGGGATCGGTTCGAACTCCATCTGAAGATACCACATGTCCCAAATAGTTAACTTTTTTAGAAAATAACCTGCACTTTTTAACGTTCAGCTTTAAATTTGCCACCCGAAGTCTTGTGAAGATATCTCGTAAGTTTTCGACGTGTTGATCAAATGTTCTTCCTAGAACAATTATGTCGTCTAAATAGACAAGACAGGTTTTCCAGTTAAGACCTTGCAATACACATTCCATCAGTTGTTCAAATGTAGCTGGAGCATTGCACAATCCAAATGGCATGACGGTGAATTGCCACAACCCCGATCCGATAGAAAACGCTGTCTTTTCGCGATCGTTCTTGTCTATTTCTACTTGCCAGTATCCGCTTTTCAAATCAAGCGTAGAGAACCAACTTGAGCCAAATAGGGTGACCATGATGTCATCAATCCTCGGTAATGGATAGCTGTCCTTTTTAGTCACATCATTTAACTTCCTATAATCAACGCAAAAACGGGTAGCGCCGTCCTTCTTCTTTACCAAAACAACTGGCGAAATCCAGGGACTTGATGACGGTTCGATGACGCCTTGATTCTGCATTGTCGTTATCATTTCGTTTACTTCTGTTTGTTTTGCTAGAGGAAGACGTCGTGGTACTTGTCGGATCGGTTTCGAATCCTGAGTATCAATTCGGTGAATTATCAGAGCGGTTTTACCTTGGTCATTGTCACCGATTGAAAACACGTCTGCAAAATCGGCAATCAACGCCTCGGCTTTTAGACGGTCTTCTTGATACAAATTGAGTTCATCCAGTAGATTTTTGGTGAGTTCTTTGAGTCTACCTTTGTCAGTTGGTCCATATCTAATGATTTCACCAAATTTATTGATTGGCAATTACCTATTTCCTCGCCTTTTTTTAATTTTAATAGTGTGTTTAGCGGTATTCATTATTCTGACAGGAATAAGACCATTTTTGTTCGCTTCTACCAGGCATTTTCCAATGACCGCGTTCTGTACATTAGTCGTTGAGGTTGGCTCCATCAGATAGAACTGGTGGCCCCCAGGATCGCAATTCAACTTGCCCCAAACGATGTTTTCAGATGATTGAGTTAGTTTTATGTCACAACCGACTGTTACTCGAATGCATTTTTCGTCGCTATCCCCCATTATCACTTCTGTATTTCTCCATCTAAGAATGCGTTTTTCTAAGTCAATTTTGAACCCATATTTTGTCAGAAAGTCGACACCTATTATACATTCGTCGATGATGTCAGCGACTAAGAATGAACCTTCGAATAACAAGTCGCCTAGCTGGACAGTACGGAGAATCTTTCCATAGACTGGTGCTGTTCCTCCGGTAGCTGTTTGAAGGATGTATTTGTTAGAAGTCTCTTTCTTCAGATTGGGTACCAAATCAGATCTTAAAATCGATTTTGTTGCTCCGGTGTCGACTGTAATTACACATTCTCGTTGATCAACTTTTCCGTTCAGCCATAGGTCGTTTCGATTTCGATGTAGTCTGGAAACGTTAATTACGGTGGGGCGTCAATTCTACTAGCCAACCTCTGCCCCACAAAGTTAGCTCTTATTAGTTTTCCGATCGTGATACAGGATCATCTTCTCTTGTTTTGCGCCATCTTGTCGCGCAATTTCGGCAGTAGTTATCTTTTAGGCGGTGTTTACAATCACGACGTAGATGGCCTTTTTCACCACAAATCCAGCATTGGGGTACACCATGCTGTTGGGGTTCGCGTTTCACAACCACCTTCTGGCAAGAGCATTTTTCCTGTACTTGGCGTAGACGTACGTCACTTTTTGATGCTTGCTTTGCCGATTCAAAAGTGAGACTGTGCGCAACGGCATCCTTGAGTTTTCGTTTATCTGACAAGAGAAGGGATTGCTTGAGTTCCGAATCACGAAGGGCTTTGATAAACGTATCCAGGGCAGTTTCGTCTCTATGCTCGGGGTCTGATGTCGGATACGACAGCAATGTCAACCGTTCGATATCTTGTGCCAGCTGCTGAATGGATTCACCAGATCGTTGCGTTCTGTTTCTAAGTTGAGACCGATAAATCTGTTTCATGTGTTCTTAACGTAACGTAAATCCAACGCGCTAACCAGAATTTCATAGTTGAAGTGGTTCTCCGCCGGAATCGTCTGAAGAATCTCTGCTGCTGAACCTCGCAGGGCCAGTATGAGTGCTGTTGCTCGTTCTTTTCCGTTCCAACAGTTACTAGTTGCCGCTACTTCGAACTGGGTTTTATAAACGTTCCAGGACATTTCTCCGTCAAATGCTGGTACCTTCAAAATTATTCCGGATGCGTGATCTAACGGCATGGCCATTTTTTTGGATTGCTCCAATTCTCGCATCAATTTATCTATCTTGTGATCTACCTCAACGGTCTGACGATCAAGTTTCTGTTCGATCATTTCTATTCTTGTTGACTGTTCTTCAATCTGTTCTGCCACTTCCAATTTTACGTGTTTTAGCTGGTCCTTGATCTGTTTCAACTCCTCTGTCTGTCGTTCGCTCTGTTCCTTGATCTGTTGTTTTAACTCTTCTGTTTGCCGTTCGGACTGTTCTTTGATCTGTTTTAACTCCTCTGTCTGTCGTTCGGACTGTTCTTTGATCTGTTCGGACTGTTCCTTGATCTGTTGTTTTATTTCAGTTGACATACTAAGCAGAAGTTCCATCATTTTAGCGGTTGTAAACGTGCCTGTGCTAATTTCATTGTCTTCGTCAGCACCATCAAACTTGAATTCGTCTGGGTTCTTACCTTCGTCAATGAGAGCTTCTCTCAGACGTGCTACTAGTACTTCTTTGTTGCCACTTGTGACAAGGCTTCGTTTCTGTAGTTCTTCTCGTAGTTGAACTACGTTCAACCCACACAGTTTTGACATCGTGTTCTTTTTCTACGAGTAGTAATTCGCTGGTCGAAGATCCCACTTCTGACACCAATGTTATAATACTCGCTGTCGTAACCGATTTACGATGCGACGGGTTCGAATCCTCGATTGAATAAAATATTCTAAACAGTTATTAAACTTTATTTACAGAAGAAATCAACTATTATTAGTTATTAAACTTTATTTACAGAAGAAATCAACTAATCGTTTATTTCCAGTAAATTCAAACTAACGCAACAATTAACTTTTAAATCGTTCAAAATCGATCGCTATGACAACGTCAACAAACAAATCAAATATCGCTTTAAATAATTCACCGAATCGCTATTAAATCACGAATTTCACTAATCACGAATGTCACTAATCACCTTGTGACGTGCGCTTATATACTCTTCGCAAGCGTCGTTTCTAGATTCTTCTAGATGGTCCGATTCTAGCATACTCTAGAATGCTCCAGTCACTAGAACATTCTAGAATACGCTAGAACTTAGTGCGTTCGGTAGCACGTTTATAACAATATAAAAAATTAAATCAATTTGATTTCATTCGGTTAGTAATAAACTCTAAAATATTTTTTCTTTAAATTTTATCACCATATTTCAAATTGGCACTTAATGAACCTATAAATATACACATGGGCGTATTACTGAACTCGGCTTATCTACTAGACATGTCTATAAACCAACCGCACGTCTCAAGTCTCCAATTTTGAGATGGTAAACTTTATGCGATTTTTAAACTTCTTTACTTTTACATTTTTTAGATCGGTTTTTTAATTTTTTTGTTATTTTAACTTTTATATATTTTAATATTTTATTTAATATTTAATAATGCTTTTTAATATTTTTAAGTAAAATTTTAGTATTTTATTAAATCATTCAAAAAGTTATTTACATTTTAATTTAAAATATAAATCCAATTTTAAGATGTTTATTTCATTGCGCTGTTTAAAGATTTATTTTCAATTTCACGTTTTTTTGTAGTTAAAATTTGTTCAAAAAAAGTAATTAAATTTTTTAATTCACATATATTTTTGTTAAAATGATATAATTTTTTAAAATTGTTCAAATCTTTATTATATTCTTTTATACTTTCTATGTTGGACTAAAAAAGCGACAATAAGAAATTCAGATGGTGGTGTGGACGTAAGACGAGACGACGAACGAACGTGTCGCGACGGACTCAATGTAGGTCGTCGTAGTCAATTGAACGGTTCACGAACAGATTGGCAACATGTCAATTATGTAGTCTGCACCGGCTTCCCGCTCTTCCAGATTCTATACATCGTTCTACAGTCAGTAAGAAAAAATTGAAAAACTGTCAAACATTTTTATGCTGCATATTATATGCTGCATACAAAGGCTCCTAGCATACGAGTGCCAGCCGCATCACCCCATGATGAAACGCCTCAACAACACCTCAACAACACATTCTCATACGTTGCAGTAGCAAACATTCGCAGTGACAAGACGTGATAGAACCGCACAGCCCAACTTCCAAAATAAAATTGTAGAATATAGAATATATTGTAGAATCGTAGAATATAGAAATGTTTACTTTCGTGAAAACATTAATTTTTACTGAATTTTACTGAAGCCAAGAAGGTGATGTTCCATTTAATTGCTATCAAACCTTGTATATGCGTATAAGCAATGAAAACACTTGCAAGGAGGTTTAATTTATACAAAAAACACACAAATGTGGCCATAAAATTGTATCAAAAACGAAGAAATCGTATGAACAAATTCTATGTTAATTCTGCATATCTTCTGAGGTCAGTTGCTGTTGCTCACTTCCCTGCCGTGGTCAGTCCTAACCGGGCTGCTAATAAGAATTTCAAAAACATGACATGGACAAGTAGTGGGTGTTGGACAAACTAGCTAGCAGGACCATGATGATGATGATGACTGATTGATTGATTGGATGGATGGATTGAAAAAAATTGTTATAATTATTATTTTATGGCTCATTTCTATTGAGTAACAAAATGTTGCATTCATTAGTCATTATTTACGGTTTCAATGTTTTGTTTCACAATGACCCAATCATAAAACTCTCTAACATTCAAATATAAAATAAATTTTACAAAAAAATCAAAATAAAATTTACTATAAATAATTTTTATAAATTATTTATCTTTCAAGTTGCGGCTTTCAAACTTTGCTGGTAAAGTGGATAGGAAGGATGAGATGGATGAAGTGGGTAAGATGGATGAGATGGAAGAAGTGGGTGAGATGGATGAGGTGGATGAGGCGTGTAGATAAGATGGATAGGATAACGCATCAGGTGTTTATAAAAAAAAACCTCAAAAAATAGTTTCAGATTTTAAAATAGAATGCAGACTTTTGAAATGTTGAAATTCACAACGGAAATGATTAATTGAACGCTTGCAAGTGTTGGACTTGTGTTTGCCGCAAAAACTTTCAAATTAACATTTTTTCAAAATCTGTTAACTATAAAAGTTTTTAATTTTTACTCAATTTTTTCATATTAAAAAGCATCAATCAAAAACAAACTTTTTGAATTTCAAATTATTTATTTAAACTAAATATTTCGAAAACTTGTGAGCTCTAGAATTGAACCTGACATGATCAGTTGAATATATTTGGACCATATATTTAAATAAATCGCGCATCATTCGTACTATTTCCTACCATCAGGCAAACACGAATGCAGTAACGTTACATCAAACCGCTGGGCAAATCATAATTTCTCTAATGATAACAACTTTTTTGCTAATGCCAAACAGTGCAGAGTGTTGCAATGCAACTTCAGACCTCTCTCTGATGTTATGTTGAGGTTCCCTCTTCTTTTTATGCTACGCACTTCTAATGAGAAACTTTTCTCTTCAGAAACCACCACAGAAAAATTCAACGAAAAATTGTTATACAAAAAGTTCGTACAGCCAACAACCTGGCATACTTTAAATTTTTGAATGAGGATTTTTGAAACGAATAAAAAAGAATCCTGAGATCAAAAACTGTCTTAAGTTAAACAAATGGTCCAAAAAAACAATTTTATTATCTATCGAAATAATTTTCAATAACGAGGTTAAATTACTTCCGTTTATTATATCGTTATTACAACATTCTAATTAAATTTTATAATAATTAACAACAGCAAACGACCAACAAACAAACATAAACAAACAAATACAACGAACCAGCAACAAACATAAACAAACAAATACAACGAACCAACAACAAACATAAACAAACAAATGCAACAAACATAAACAAACAAATACAACAAACAAACAACAAACATAAACAAACAAATACAACGAACCAGCAACAAACATAAACAAACAAATGCAACAAACAAACAAATACAACGAACTAACAACAAACATAAACAAACAAATGCAACAAACAAACATAAACAAACAAATACAACGAACAAACAACAAACAAATATAACGAACAAACAACAAACATAAACAAACAAATACAACGAACTAACAACAAACATAAACAAACAAACAACAAACATTAACAAACAAATACAACGAACAAACATACGAAAACAAAAAAAAAAAACATGATCTTTCGTATCCGTTCATCGTTTGTTTGCACTCCCATCGATGACCGCATCTGTCAATTTTTTGAAATATCGTCAGCAGAAGATCTTTCAAAATTCACGACTGAACATTTTAACATTTTTTTCGTTCAGATTTGTATATTAACGTTTACTGTGGTTAAACCTTGAAGAAGAGCTTGAATGAGTCATGACTAAAACACGGGAGGGAGGTCCCTGATGAACTGCTACCGATCCAGACTGGCATTATGTGCTGAATGTTTCAGACGACGCTTTTTGCCAATGAAAAACTTGCTTTACTTAGAAAAAACTGATATAAAAATAATATTTTCCTGCTCTGATTTTCGTATTTTTTCGTAAAAAAATTAATTTCATTCTTCATTCATAGTTTTATAATAATTTTATTTTAACAACTTTCCAAGTATTCTAGAAAAGTTAATAATCATTTCATAACTGCCGGCGAGCAGCTCAGTGGGGTTGAAGCCGCCCACGCTGTTGCTGAGTAGGTAGTGATCTGCTCCAGTTCGAACACCGCCTGTCTGAAACTCGCAGTCCGTCATACGTCAGTCAGGCTGCTCGTGTGATGCAGTGAACTTTTAAAATGCAACATTTTCATGTGCAAATAAATAAACTGAAGCGGTTGTAAATTGAAAACTATTTTTAAAATGTATTGAACAGTTGCTTACAAACGAATTCATTCATTCACTCACCCATGCAAGCATCATCCACATAAAACAAGCAGAGATAAACAAACAGCACTACATTAACGAATTTTTGTATCAGCGGTGGGAATTATTTGTTTTGAGTCTGCGGAAATAACTTTAAAATTATAACAACACCATTTGAAACATGTTAAAATATTTTCTGAGATCTGCAGCTAAACTTTGAAAAGTTCCTTATTTGAGCACTGCATTCGGCAACCAGCCATCTAATTTCATTTCTACTTAAATTAAATAACGACAACACAAGAAGAGTTGAGTTTTTTAACATAATTGTTAACATCCAATATTTTCCTCTGCCGTGATGCGAATAAATTTTGAAACGAAATAAATCGAACAAATATTTTGTAAACTCGATGTTCATTTTTTGCTATTTAGATAAAAATTTTATCGGTTTGAAACCGAATAAGCGCAATTAATTGTTTCGGTTGATTAACTGAAATCGCTTGAAATTCATTTTATAAATTGACTGCTCTCATATTGATGTGTGGTGGTGGTCTTGCAAGCAGAACTCATTTGGCGGTCTTGATCGTTCTCAATTGGGGATTCGTGGTTCAAGTGATGTGGTGGTAATGTTTAGCCTGTGTGTCTGTGTGATGGTGTCTGTGTGCGTGTGTGTGAGTGTAGTGTGTGTGTGTGGTGTGTGTGTGTGGTGTGTGTGTGTGGTGTGTGTGTGTGGTGTGTTTGTGTGGTGTGTGTGTGGTAGTTCATCTGTTTTAATGTTTTTTTGCGGTAACGTCTCATACTTCGCAGTCGTGTTTTTCTTGAGACATCGCGTTTCTGATGAGGAAGTGCATTTATTATTGCGACAGCGAGATTCGCAAATTATTCATCCTGTGGCTTCAGTCTGCATCGCATTGCATTAATAAATTTTTACTCCTGGCTCAGTTGAATGCTTCCAGTTTGTTGCATGTTATTTCTTGTTTTGTTTACACAACAGTTCATGAACCATAGAAGATGATGTTGGTCGAGTCTTCTTGTTTATAACAACTTTGTAACAAAACTTATGATTACAAATTTCATTTTTGTATATAAAAATTTATCAAAACAAATTTGTTGAAAAAAAACAGGTGACCAGAATAATGTTGATGATAACGGCGAACTACTTCAACCTGCTCGTCATGTTGAATGCCTCGTGCAACTTCATCCTCTACTCATCACTGAGCGTCAAGTTTCGGAGGACATTCATCCACCTCTACTGCCGATGCTTCGACAGCAACCGCAGCCACCGACCCAGCCACAACAACATCTTCAAAATGACCAACAGAAGAAACAAACCGACAGCCAGCTCAAATCAGGCGTCGACGTCGAAAAACAAAACGAAGGACGACTTCATGAGGTGCCCGTCGGACGCTGCAACTGCAAGCGTCAGAAACAACAGGAGGAAGACGAACACTTCCTGCTTGTCAAAGTTGCATCTGAAGCCGCAGGATGAACTCTGCATGCAGCACATCCCTAACGAGTCCGTCGTCACGACATACCTGAACGAACTTGACCCCGACAAATCTTACAACTGAACAACCAACCAATCAGCACGCACCAACAGATCCTACAACTGAACAACCAATCAGCACACACCAACAACTGAACAACCAACCAATCAGCACATCAGCACAGCTTGCATGCATGTTCAGTTTCAACTGGAAGATTACGAACGTGTTGCTACGTTTGAGAAATAATTTTAATCCATCAAAATTTCATTCAATCACGTTATTTTTTAATGTTTCTTGAAATGTTTGGTTGAGATGAATAAAAACATCCAGCGAGATGAACGCAGGCCTGCTCACCAGAGGCACGTTCCAATGCATGTGTGTATCTGTGTTTGTGTGTGTGATAACAGGTAGATAAGTGCAATTTTGTGTACGTATGAATAGCTTATTGAAGCACATAATTGCAACAGACGTATGGAAGGAAGAGAGACTTGCACTGGGACGAAGAGGACGCACCGAAGTACCTGCCCGGCCAGGCGGCCATGCAAGCAGCAATGCTGTAACGAACATCGGCATTAATGCTGTCTGTTTGTAGAACACTTGTCTTCAAGATTTCTTCGCTGCAATCCAATAAATTTCTTTCCATTGTGCGGCTGGAACAAATAACCGCAGACGAATTAGCATGGAAGCGCCATTCATATGCACGCACATGTTTATTCATTAGCCCCAGTGCGTATTTGCGTTATTAAAATTATTCATTTATATATTTTCTGTATTGTGTACGTTACGCTCACCTGCCGCTTGTGTGTGTGGTGTGTGGTGGTTGGTGTGTGGTGTGTGGTGGTTGGTGTGTAGTGTGTGGTGGTTGGTGTGTGGTGTGTGGTGGTTGGTGTGTGGTGGTTGGTGTGTGGTGGTTGGTGTGTGGTGGTTGGTGTGTGGTGGTTGTTGCGTGGTGTGTGGTGGTTGGTGTGTGGTGGTTGGTGCGTGGTGGTTGGTGCGTGGTGGTTGGTGTTGGTGAGTGGTGGTTGGTGCGTAGTGTGTAGTGGTTGGTGTGTGGTGGTTGGTGTGTGGTGGTTGGTCCATGGTGTATGAGGAGGTTCCATTTGTGATGTGTCCCTAACAATTCGAACGGAAGGCATGCACGTAAATTTTGCACAAATGTCAACGATGTATATATATAGGAAAATGTATTTGATTCATTTCGTTCAACATTATATGAGTACCTACCGCTGCACCGCTGCCCGCTGGGGATGCATTCCAGAGGGGGTTGGGGGGTAGCAACGGGGGTTTCATTCCGACAGCTCCCTCCGTCAATCAGCTCTTATTATTCGTATTTTTGATTTGTTATTAATTTGTAATTAAAACTCAACTCAATATATTATATTTTGCAAACATAATTTTATTTCATTTAATCAACGAAATTCGTACTGTCGTTGAAAGGGCATTGCATGATGTACAACAACATCAAAGTTCAAATGTAGTTATTCACTAAACTGGACCAAACTCGAGTCAGCTGGAATGGGGGATGTATGAATGTGGTTGGTGTTGTTGGTTGTGTTGTGCAGTTGTTGTTGTTGTTAATGATGTTTTGTTGTGGTGTTGTTGTTGCTGCTGCTGCTGCTGCTACTACCACTAATGATGTTGTCAGTGGCCTTTCACTTTCATAGCTGACGAGTTGAGAAGAGTTATGTCGCAATGCAAGTCAACTGGAGGAGCATATTGGAGGAGCAAGTGGGAGGAGAGGTCGAAATGACGAGAATGCTGATGATGATGATGATGGTGATTGTGATGATCATGTTGATGGTAATGATGATGGTGGTGGTAATGATGATGGTGACGGTAGTGACATTAATGATAAAATTTTATTTTGAAGATATATAACATGTCGCAGTAAAAAATCAATATACGAAGGTGACGAATGAGGACAATCATTATTATTATTATTGCTGTTGTTTATTATCATCATTATTATTATTAATTGTTATTATTATTATTATTATTATTATTATTATTATTATTATTATTATTATCGTATGACGATGATGATGAGATGACTGTAGATGGCAATGATATCACTAAACATGAATTAATAATGACGTCATCATCACTGTTTTATTTATTTATTTAAAGTAAAACCAGAAGCCCACAGGGCTTGTGCGGCAACTTAACTGTTGTCGGTAGCTGTGATGGTGAACTGCGTACCAACAAAAACTCACACACCACCTACACACCACACACCACCCACACACCACATACACACTACACACACACACACTACACACACACCACCCACACGCACACACAAATGCACAAACACACCGACAATGTGCACTTTATAATGTATAGCAGAAACCATCATCATCTATTTCTCCACAAAGATGTTCCTTCTCTCTAGCAATTTATTATAAGGAATTTATTTCCACCAAGAATGTCTGCAACAAAAATGTTTGAAACTTTTCATAGAATTTTTACTAAAAAAATTAAAAATTCCTCGAAGAATAAATAACAGACACGCACAAATGTTGATATCAAAGAATTTTTTCATTGAAAATTGAAGATTATATTTCTGAATATCAATATTTCTCATTATAAATTTCGGATGAAGTTATGCATTTACAGTTTTACTGTTTCAGATGTTTGATTTCAGTTCCTTATTTATGGACAACTCGATTGGGGTCAGCTCACGAAAGAGGTTCACGTTTTTAAGAGGGAAGGAGTGTCAAAAAAAATTGGTAGCACTTTGTATGGCAGTGAAAATTTACGTGATGGGTCATCCATTTTTTTTTACATTCTTTCAAAAATTAAAAAAAATATATATATATTCAAAAATTTTTCTCAGAACGCATCAAAGAAATGTTTTTTTTTTGTCACTCTGCTTTTTGCTCCTTCCCATTTTATTCGCGAAGTTATGTACCTGCTGTTATTTTAAATTAATTTCATTCATTTCATTTGAATTCATCGGCGATGGATGTAGTTAATGTTCCGTTGTCAATGATTATTATCGGCGGTATTGAGGAAGTTGCCTGGAAAGTTTGAAACGTCATCAACCGAATGGCAACTTTGTTTAGGGTGGGTCACAACGTGGGGTAAAAATACTTGAGGGAGATCGTGACAGGAGAGAGGGTTAAAAATTGCCAAAAAGAGTCTGACATCCATCGAGGAGGGCCCTATATTTATTTGGAATATGAGATGGGTTTTTTCGGCGGGTCTGTTGTTGGCGGGAACATCCGGCGCTTGTTTTAGATTTTTACTAACTTGTAAACAAAAATTAACCAGCAAGTTTGTTGTTTTTTATTTATTTTTGTTATTTGTTTATATTAATTATTTATAATTATTATATAATAATAGTAATAATAATTATTATTTTTATTGTTATTTTTTATTATTATTCCTGACTTATATTATATTTTCTGTTAAAAACAATCAACCCTACATCAATGGGTCAAAAAATGTCTGAAAAATGTTCCTAAAGAAAGCGCTGCTCGATGTGGCGTCACTCATCTTTGAAAAGATTATTTCGTTTAATTGAACGTTTTGAAAAAAAATGGAAGGTAAACAACAACATCAAAAACAACAACCACAACAACATCGGCAACAACAACTATTAAAACAACATCAACATGAACACGCTACACCAACAATAATCACGGCAAAAACAACAGCTTTTAGCGTCATGCTGACTTCGAAAAATTTAGAGCTTTGCGAGAAGTGTTGAAGCAAATTTTTCACCATTGATCACTGGATAATGAATTTTTTTAATAATTTTGTTTATATTATTTGTTTTATCATTGTTGTTGTTGTTGTTGTGGTGGTAGTTGTTGTTGGGGTTGTTGTTGGGGTTGTTATTGTGTTATTGTCATTGTGTTGTTGTTGTTGTAGGACACACAAACTCAGACGAGATACGCTGGATGGCATTTAAACGAGGAAGTAGGGCGTCAACGGACCACTGCCACCTTCCCTTCCAAATCCACTTCCACGAAGTTGTCCAAGGCATTCAACACTTTTAAATCCTCTCCACACTAACAACATTCTTCAGTTTCGTTTCGCGTGATTATGTGAATTTATTTATTTTTTTAGACAAATTGATTTAAATCTTTGTCCGAGCAAGAATTTAATTGATTTCAAAATAATTTTTTCTAATTGATTATGTATATAGCGAAATTTGAGTTTATGTGAAAATAGTTTTAAAAGTTTTAGTGGAGTTAATCAAAATAGTTGGGCTATAACGTGCTACAGAGGGAGCAACACACAGCTTGGCAATTTATACATTTTATCACATCATGACATCATATCATGGCATCATTACATCATCACATCATCACATCATTACATCACCACATCATGAATGTTTCAGCAAAAAATTTATAAATTTTCATTTCGGCCTCCTAATATCTCGAAGCACATGGAAAGCAGAAACCTTTCAATTGATTTTCAATGCAGCTTCAAAAACATTCGATTCGCTTCATAAACTTCGTCAACTTTTTTAAAATCCTTCCTTACTCAATTTTGCTTTAAAAAATTGGATAAATCTGCTTGAAGCTGAAATAAATTCAACACACATTTAGCTTGTGAAGTTCTAGTAAGTCATATTTAGTTGTTTCCGGAGAATGTCCTAAAGAGTTGCTTGATCTGCCAATTCGAATGCAGAATGTGTGTATGTTTGAATGTGTGTGTGTGTGTGTGTGTGTGTGTGTGTGTGTGTGTGTGTGTGTGTGTGTGTGTGTGTGTGTGTGTGTGTGTGTGTGTGTGTGTGTGTTGTTTCATATTGAATGCGATATCACAATATAGCCGATGATGAAATATTAAAATGTGAAATTACACTCAGCAAGTGGAAAGATGGAAAGAATGAGAGTCAAGCAAAGCAGCGAATGAATGACATCAACTCGTCCACACAACCAGTGAAAAGGTTTCAATGATCAGTTTAACATTGAAAATGAACAATTTTTGGTTGAAGTATAACAACAAAATTAATTAAAATTACAAATTGATCGTATTTATAAGTAATTTTAATATTTTGTGGTTGGCGGTTTAATGGTTACGATGTGGCCTGGTGATGGTGTGACAAATGCTGTCGGTTCGAGTTTCTATGATTTATTCGAGCGTTCACTCCATCTGTTCGGTGGTGATGAACGTGCAAACGTGAAGGTAGACAACATTTTTCATTCCACTTCATTCCACGCTCCGACGAATGCACGCCCGTCCATTAATTACTTCTTCATGTTATGAGCAGTAATTTATTTTACTGAACAGCGATCGTAAAACAATGCTGAGCAGCTTATCAGATCCATTCGGAATGTGGCTTCACGGTAACAAAATAAAATGCTCTATCATCTAATTTTTTGAGGTTTCCATCTTTTGAAACAAACTTTTTCATTTTTTCTGAAGGTCACCAAATCTTCGTGATTCGTGAACTTCAACGTGAAGAAGCAAGAGGACATCAGGAACTGAGCTGTGAACATCAGTAGGAAGAAATTTTTCTCACGGGAACATTTATAAGATCGATTCAATCAAAAACAGTCCGTAGAAAAAACTTGAAGATTGCCATGCACGCACATCTCTCCAGCGTTTGATGCGGTGCTCGCGCGTCCTTGCAAGGTCCACAACAAATGAATTCAACTTTCCGGGTCTGGCGGACGAAGCCGAAGCGAAACTGAACTGAAGCGACGTAAATATGGATTATAGGAAGCGAGCAATAGTTACATAACTTTCAGCCATAAAAATATTAGATTACTACTTGTTGAAACTATTGAACGAAAATTGAAAAAATGGATGTTTTAATGTTTCAGTGTTAATGTCATGTAATTTTGAATTTTTGTTCTAATTTTAATGCTAATAAGGACTTTTAATACTTTTAATTTTGTGAACAAAAAATTGGACGACAAAAAGTAATGATGAAGAAAAACGAATGAATCATTGAAGGGCGCCAGTGTGCTATCAACATTGTACGTCACCGCATATCATCATCAACCTTCTCAACTCCTCAATTACTCAAATTTATTTCATCTGGTTTATATCTATTTAATTCTGTACATAAATAAGTGAATAAATGTGGGCACAAACACGCACTAAAGATTTATTGGAAAGAAATAATTTGAGGATGCCACGGCAGTGATAACCTTTCCATTAATAAGTTCAGCGCATCATCATGGCCTCCTTCCACTTTCAGCTCCTTCTTGTGTTTGGTTGAGTTTGTCTTTTATAACAAATTTATCTACAGTTAGAAATGTTTTTGCAAAGTTTTGTTTGATGTCTGTCGGTGTGCGCGAAACATAACTTATCAAATTGTGATGATTAATGTGAACCTACATTGAAGTAAATTCTATTGAATATTTTATTTATTTAAAAGCAAACTTGGAATCAAAACAGACCGGACGAGAATGAAATTGAAAATTTTATGCCCGAACTGCAGTCATTTTTCATGCGTTCGAATGGAGCCAACCCTCTCCTGGTTTGCAATCTCTCCGGCGCATACTTAATGAGATGATGTGCTGTAGCTGGCATGGGAGTGGATGCATGGTGAGAAGATTTTTAAGCATGCATCATCGTTACTGAGTTTTTCTGTTAAGATTTCAAATGGCACATCGAAGGACGATTTATATTATAATAACTTCACTTTCTTGTCACTGATGACGATCCCCTGGTGGTCTTCCAACATCCGAAAACGTTTCTATGGCATCCAGTGAAAAAACAAAAGCTACATTTATTATAACGTGCATTATAACATTGAATTGCAAAAATAATTTATGGACATTGGGATTTCATTAAGTACTTTGTGAAAGTTCTACAGCTTGCAATGCGTGCATGTTTTATGGTGCGTGTTTCCTAAAGTTAGAAAGAAATGACATTCCTACAAAAGTTTTGAAAAAAGCATATTTAGAGGCAACAAAATATTGATTGATGTAAATGTTTCCAATTTCCAGTCGCATTTTTAAACTTTGTTCTTAAAAAAAGAAGAACTAGATAAATCTATGTTATGTTATTTAAATTTATTCGAATAAAAGCTGTTATAAAATGGGGTGAAGTGGAAAGAGAAAAACTAAATATTCTATTTAGGAGAATTTAATAATAAAATGAGAATGTCGTTCGCAGACAAAAACAGTTGAAACAATGCAATGTTCAATCGACAAAATGAGAGGACGCGAAGCATGACGACACTACCCGACCCGGCCGAACATTACAAACAAATACGATGCGGCACCTTTTATACACGCGTTTCAATTTTATTTGAATTGTTCTAAATTTTTTTGAAAAATAGAAATGTTTAAATGTCACCAGCGTAAATTATTAGCTACACCAATCAAGTGGACAAACGAGGCAATCCCAAAACTACAATACATCAGCAAACCACGCAGTCTCGTGAACGATTTTGTTTTATTAGCATTTTAATAAGTAACTTGTAAATGCTCAATAACTCATAACGCATATATAACTACAAGTTCCTTTGAATGTATGACAGGACGGAAACATTTTTATGTCACATGAAACACGTTTAACGTGATGGTAGATGCTCAAGTCGGATTAATGAACGACGTTTTGTTGGTTGTTTTGACGGCCGAGTAAAAAACAATAAAGCTTTGTTTCTTTAGGGCAGGGAGGCAGGGAAATTGAATCAAAAACATCGCAAAGTTATGCAAGTTTATTCCATGGTTTAATTCAAAAAATTATAAAGTTCAGGAAAAAAATTACATAAAAATCACAAAAAAGATTTGATTATGGTTCAAATACCTATTGCTATTAATTAAAATTTAATTACTAATTTTTCTGCGATGTATTAACAACGAAACAGTATATTTCCTCAATTTTGAAATTTGAATCTTTGCAACAATTCAATAAATTTGTCGTTTTAATAATAATTCGCCCATTTATTTTTAATCTGGATGTTGAAAATCATTGTTGAAATACTATTTTTTTTAAATCAGCACATTTTAGTTGTATTAGTTTGGTATGATTGAATTTCCACGACAGAAGGGAGGCCAGGTCACAACTTTTGAATCAAGATATATGGGCCAAGTTTTCGTAAGGATAAGCTACCTGCCACCAGATATTTTACCCCAAACACCTCCATATTTCTTAGTTAAAAGTCCTTTTTTAACTTTCTATAAAATTTTTAACACGAAAGCACCAATCACGCCAACTGCTGATTACACTGCTCAAGTAATTATGATCAACTGCAAGGGGCAGTGGCGAATCTAAGAGGCCAGAGGGGCACTGGCTCCACCCCATTGAGCTGTCTATTAATTAAAGTCAGAAAAAGGACTTTTTCGATTTCGAATAATTCACTGAACAAAATTCATATTAACTGCACTTTTTTTCTTGAATGAATAAAATTGAAAGCATTGTAAAGCAGAGTTGAATGAAAATATGACACAGTGCTGACAGCTGTGGAAAGAAACTTTTCGAATGCTCCAAAAAATAATCCTGTTGAAAAATTAAAATTTGATTCAAAATGACCGGGTGGTCCAAACTAATTTGTTGACGGAACAAAAATTGTTTGGATGCACGTTTGCAAAGTGAATCAATAAGCCCAACTTTTCCTATATCTTATAGAGCCTATAGTTAATTAATTGGCGACTAACGAACCTTACTCACACAGACAACGAACAAAATGTTGCGCGTAATTGACTCCACTAATTATTTGCGAAAAAAAAAATTCGTGAGCGTATTTTTCATTACGCTTGACCTAAAATGCCAAATGCGGCTGTAAATATTAATCCTCGCAATTAAAACATTAACAAAATGCTTATCAATAAATTTTGAAACATGAGAAATACAAAAAACCAAACATTATTTAAGATCGATTTAAAATTTTAAAACTTGGTTTCATGCCCTGTTCAGTTTAAAAAATTTTGATAATCCGATCTTGAATTTTCAATCAAATTCAAAACCTCAAAATTGAAAACAAAGTGAAACCCTCTCCCTAAATAAACGAATCAATTAAAAATATGAGCATTCACAAAGACGCTAATAAAACAGAATATTGAATGACGCATTCATCTTATGTTTATGTTTGTGTTTACAATTTACACATTCCTCTCCGCTCATCTTTTCACTTCAGTTTGGCGCGCTTATCAAAGCTTTATTAATTAAATTTAAAGTTTGCGCAACATGTCGACGTACTTAACAACATTTTTTAATTCACCACTTTTTACAAACTCCTTTTTAATGAGTTTCATCTTTTTAATAATTTTTTTTATAACTAATATACCTATCTATAATAATTAAAAATATTCATTTTTTTAAATTAACTCATGCACGGCTAGTCTGTTTACAAACGACGAAAGTTAGTAATTTAAAGTTAATTAGCATGTTTATAAATTTGAAGCGCTTTATTTAAACGCATCGTTGTGTAACGTAGCGTCCATCTAAATCGCGAGTTTCAACAAATGAAAATCAAACCTCACACGACGCGCTATAAATACATGATACATGCATGATACATGCACGATACATTCATGATACATGCATGTTACAAGCACGATACATTCATGATACATGCATGTTACATACATGATGCATTTATGACATAATATACGCCATAAAATGTACCCATATAATGAATACGAACGATGTAATTATCTGATAATATAAAGTGGTACAAAATTTACATACCTTACACACCCTTATATACATTATATATTTACACACACATACACACACACACACACATATATATATATTATAAATAATATATATATATATATATAATATATATACATATGAATATACGTTGCGTCTGTTTAAATACTTTTTTAAAAATTTGATAAATGCCAAATGGACAAAAACATTTAACCTTGTTTGTTTTAAGGAAAACCTCTTTCCCAAATATATGCGTATAATATAGATATATATATATATATATATATATGTATATATATATATATATACTTACATTTATATATATATAATATAGTCACGTGTGTACAATAGTTTCTTAGTTTCTTACAAAAAATTTCTGAACTTAGCCTCCGAGTGGTCATTCAAAGTGTGTGGATGAATTGCAAACTGACGATTTCGACCTCGCTTCGTTTGCGACATTCTGCCTATAAAACAACTTGCACATAAAAACAAACATTGAAAGGAAATAAATAGCAGTAATAATAAAAGTAATAACAGTATTAATAATAACAATAAGAATAATAATTGATAATATATATTGTGAAAATTATGATGACAAACAACAGTAGAAGAGAAAGAATTAACAAAATGATGTGACCTGGAGACATCGTCGTCGTTATCAATTGTTTGAGGTGAGAAGCGAGTGAAGGTGCTGGTGAAGATGATGATGACGAATGTCGTCATCATCATTTTACTTGTGTGCACCAAGAGCTGTAATTCTAAACCGTTGGCAAGTGCAAGGAACAGGTCCCATGATGTCACTGATCATAACATCGCTGCTTATGAGTCCACCGATTACCAAGGTATTAGGCATGTTGTTGGGGATGGCACTGAATGAGTATTAATTAAAAATATATAATCTACTTTTTGTTTCTGGACTTACACGTATCATACCTTCTTACATACCCAATATCTCAGTGCGTGCTATAAAATACTTTATAGAGTGATGATTATTGTGATGTCAGTAGTGGAATGCCGACTGATTTGACGGTGATGTTGATGATGAGTATGAGTGGCCAAACTTACTCATTCACAATCAAGACGACGTGAAGACAAGTAAACAAGTACCAGATGATCTAACGAGGTCCTTCGAAGATTTCAAACCTGGTAATCATCCGGATGGTTTACATTCTCCTCCCCAACTTCCTCCTGATCACCATCATCATCATTATCATAATCTTCATCAACAACAACAACTTCTTCATCATCAGCAGCAGAAGCATCATTATCAAGTGAAAACAATCGATCGAAACATCCATCGAGACAATGAACAATCGACCACCAACAAACATGAAAATGACCCCCGCAGTACCGAGGAGGAGGTGGCTGCAGTTAATTCCACAGATGATGGAGGAGAGGATGTTGACGATGCAAACGCGGCGGGCGATGGAGCAAGCAGCAGCAACGACAGAGAGGCATACCACCTGCACAACAATGAAATGAATTATAAACAAGATGATCGTAGAGATAACAAAAATGAAAATATTAACAACAGTAAGAAGACCCACAACAAGCCTAACGGTGAAACCACGGAAAACAGTTCTTATAAAAGCTACAAAGGGTTGGCTCGTTTATTGCATTATTTATTTATAAGCTCGCTTTTATGTTACACTTTCGACTACAAAAAATTTTTATATTTGGTAGTTTTATGTATAATAAGCATCAAATAAGAGTCTTTATTCCTCAGTGGAAAACCTTATTTTTCTCTAATCAATGGCTAATTTCACCAATTAAATAATTTATTTTCATTCGTAACAAAATTTGGTGAATCTAAACCTTTCAAGCGTCTAACTCTGATCTCTTTCTATTTACAAAATTTCAACGGAGAGTTTGAAATTTTAAAATTCTCAAGAATGTATTCTATGATTGTGCCAAACGTTATTGCTTTCATGCCAAGATGTATGCAACGAAACGACAATGCTTGAATTCTGAGCGTTTCATATCTACATTTATATCATGATATCATTTATATTATTAATATCTGAGGCACCATGCAAAGTAATTTTGAAGATGTCCAAGAGTGAACATGCAAATAATTTAAAAGCGGTGCACGGCAAGCAAATGTTTGCCACAGCCAATAAATAACACAGGTACGTATCACTTAATCGTTTTGCGATTTGTTGCAGACTCTTTAAGGTTTGATACGAACGACCACTATAACTTTTTTAATCCATACACACCTCCTATGCTGATGGTCTAATGAATCTTCATCTGTATTTCACTAAACAATGCCAAAAGATCACAAAGCTGTCGAATATGTTTTGTAATTTTTTCGAGCCTAATTGATTGTTTGTGGAATGAACAAATTATTAACATTTATGGTGTTGCTGAGTTTTTAGTTGTCTCGAATGCCTGCCAGCACAGTTGTGAGATCAACTGTATGGCAGTTAAGCCTACTCACGTTTCCTTACAGAATTTTATAAACCTGATGAAAAGATGGTTTCCTTCACCAAAACCATCCTAGATAATGGGAGCAGTTCATGTAGTACAATTTGCTTTAAATATGGCGCTGATGTTACTAAGACGTGTCCAGGAGTTAGAAGAAAAAATTTGAGCATTCGGAAACAAATAAATTTTTAAAATATTTGTAGTAATCTAAAAAATTATGGTAAAAAATAAATGCACCGTTTAGTGTTAACATTCTTAATGGGAAAATATCGATACAACCTCACCCGACGGAAGAAGAAAAGTAGCTTGTGCCTAGGAACACATTAGTTTATGTAGTTATTCATAAACCAGGATTTTAAAGTAGAAGTTTCAAATTTATGCTAACAAATTATGTTTTGTACATCTAAATTGGGAGATCTTTGATGTCTTGAATAACTTACATTAGTTAATTGTACTGCACGAACTGTGCAATTTTGATGGCCGTTGCTATTGTTCAGCAAAAGATTTAAAACAAAACTCTTTCCAGTTTTTCATCAGCTGTTCATATTATTTTTTGTTAGACCGAGCAAGCGACAATTAGCAGCAAACTACATGAACAACTGCACCATCCCACACGCAAAAAAGCAGGTGCACATTTGAGCGCAAACTTTGAACGGCCTACGTACACGCGGATTTATTTACAAGCCAACAACACAACTACTTGCATTATTCATACATCCACAAATGAACTTGTGTGTGTGGGATACAAAGAAACGCATAGAGTAAAAATTGAGATAAAAGCAGATGCAAATATGCAAATGAACATAGGAACAAATATATTTACTCGTTATAATGAAAGCGTCGCCTCCTGATTTCTCACAGCAATTTCAGGGATCGGAGGTCTCCTTTATTGCATTCCTCGTTTCCTTCCATCAATCATCATACATCACTCTTTCTGCAATTTATTAGCGTTGACACATAAATTAATGATGAATAAAGAAAAATAAACATGCCATATATATATATATATATATATATATATATATATATATATATATATATATATATACATGTCATATATTTATATATTGTATGAAAGATATAGTGTTTGTTTTTTTATAGTGTGTGTGTGTATTATTATCAGCATTTATATATATAGTGCTCTTTAAATAAACTTAAAAAAGCGCTTAATAACTCGATACAATTTTCCGTCATCCCCTTCTTTTTTACTAGCACACTTAGTTGCTGCTGCTAAATTTCAAATTCATGATGCGGACAAACTTTGGAAAACTTGTTGCCCGTGCTAGTCGACGATTGATCGTTGCCAGTTTTCTCATTGGTGTCATCATTTTTGCAATGTAAGGCAACTAGAATGCTGCCTCAACGTCAACTGTTTTCAAGTAACCGACAATGTCGGATGCATCACCTTTTCACGCTCTGATATGATAAAAACTCCGGCGTCTTTTAATGTTGTGTGCCGATATGTCAGAACCATTGAATAAACGTGAACCGATGAAAACTCTTGATGGTCCTCGGCATTTTCCTTGACAAACGATGATATTTGTAATCTGGTTTGAACGTTTTTCTACGCGGGACTACCATGATGCGATTGAAGAGATTGCGTGCGTCTTAAATCCCCTTCAGAGCGGATTAACAATTAGTGTGTGTTTGAAATGCAAACTAGATGGATCTCAGCTTAAAAGCTTAAGCAATCTCACAGTAATTCAATTTGGCTATCAAACTTTTATCAAATTTAAAAAAACTGTAACTAATTAACCCGGATAAAAAATGAAACTAAACATCTCAAGCACGACATACAATGACTGTTGACTAATGAACTGCAACACAACTGCTACAGGCACACTCTCATACGAACCATTCCACGGGATGACCAACAGTTGAAACTTCTCATCTCAATCGCCAACGATGAGAATAAATCTGTAAGCGGTTCTTTTTCTTATCGTTATGTATTTGCAACGATAACGTTCACCTGCTTTTGATTTCCAATGGCAATTTTACAATCATAAAAGTAATTTTGATTCATAACAAAACAAAAAATTTTGAAGGTAGATTTTTGGCTCTACCCATCGGCAACAAACAAGTGCGTGGATATGCTTCTGGCACCTCACGAGAAGGAGATCATACTGGCCTTGCTGCAGAAGAATGATGTGTCCGTCAGCATTCTCCAACAGGACCTACAAAAGTATTTTGTTTTGAAAAAAAATCTTTTTAACTTGGTACCAATGCATTTAACGTGCATGAAATCAGTCAAAAGTTTTAGTTTGAATGAAAATCAACAAAAGAAATTGCTTGCCATTCCATTTGTCATTCCATTCGAGTATCCAAATGTCTTCAATAATTTTCGTCAGTTTTACATTTGTGGTAGTATGTATTTTGTGCTTGTGTGTACGTGCGTGCGTTTATGTGTGTGTCTGTGCGTGTCTCTGGCTGTATCTGTGTGCGTTCCCTTTATAAGTGTGTTTATGTATTTTACTTAGGGATAAGTGTAGCTGGCGTATCTTTAAAACGTTTGAAGATCGATTCTGAATATGAAATAAGAATTTAAATTCTTAAACGAGCATAATACAATGCAAAGTTCAACGCTTTCATTGCCACGGAGCAGTTTTAATGTGATTCAGTGCACAATCGTCAAATTTTTAAATTTTTTCTTTGACTTTTTGTTTACAAAAAAAAACTAGCAATATGTCCTTTAACTTTTAAATGTGTATATTATTTGTTGAACATTCTATGGATGATGGAGTCCAATAATTATTTATAGATGAGTGCCTGGTGGTTAATTAATAGCGAAGTTACCGCTACTTTTTAATTATCATCGATAGCTGAAGCGACACTGCTTTTATTGAACATTAACAAAATTTAAATGAAATTTTTACCTACTTTTTCTATTTGAAAGCTATTTTTCATTTAGATCTTGCATGAGGCAAAGTATATTAATGATATTTACAATTAGGTGATGTAATCTGTTATTAGATAATATTATTTTGTTTCTATAACTGTTCAATGCTTCTATTTCCACGTTTAAATTGTCGCTTCAAAACTTGAAAATTTGTTGTTTTGTTACTTTCTCTTGAAGATCTTTTTATTGCTGAGAGGAAAAATCGTAATTTCGTTAACTGAAGTTTATGCATTCACCTTGTGATTGAATAAATTTGGAAACATGCATTTCTATACATTTGTAATGTTCTAGTGTAATTTCAATAGTCGTTCATTGGTTGTAAACCATTGCTAGGTTCAAGTTAATATTTAAAATGCAGCGACTTTGTTCATTTGGATCTTGAAGAAATACATTTTTCTAAAGATCTATCGCTTCAAGATTCTTAATTTTTAAAATTTAATTTATAATATTTCGAAATAGTATTGGCATAAAAAGTAGCTGGTAGTAGTGTTAGAATAGTGACTATTTTTTACTTATCTACGTAATTGAGTTGTGATGGTAACCAGGGTCGGACTGGCTTAAAAACCTGCCTGGGAAATTTGATCAGGGCGGTCCACATTACCACTATTTTCAATTTAATTCAATTTCTATATATATATATTTGTTTTATGATTATTTCATGCATAATAATGAAATTTTAAACTTCAAAAACATCACTTGAATTCGTACATGAACGATTTTTGATCATTACACTTTAAAATTTGTAATTATGCAACGAAAAAACTTTAAACAGTTGAATCTAACCACTTGAACATAAAAATACTACAGTCTAAAATTTCTCTCTTATTAACTGCTGTAAGAGCATTTCCATCGTTTCACTAGTCGATGCTGAAACATCAATGATTTCACTGTTGTTCATGTTTTGGAGAAGGTCCTTCACGTAAGACATCGGCATAAATTGTTGTAAAATTGACTGGCTCAGCGAATTTCTTAATTGGTTTAAAATTTATTTCAATTTTAAAAACGACCTCTTGCAAACAACTTGTGAGGGATAATGTCAAAACAATTTGTAAGCCAAATACAAATTTGAATAAACAAAGCAATGCAAATAGAATGTTTGGAGAACAAAATAGCAACAAACAATACATTTTCTGGAAGATTTGCATTCATACTTGTGACAGTTGCTGTTTTCAACTGATGAGATTGTGTACATATTTTCAAGTAATTCTACTGATTCAGATTGTTAAATGTTCTCCACTTCCATTTGAAAGATCGAATTATACTCAACTTTGAAAGTTGTTTGAACATTTTCCTATTTCCTTGCAAAATTCAATAACAATTCAAGTTTTTTGTTACAAGTGAGTTTTTGTTACAATAACATCAATTTTTTGAGCAACCCATTTAAGACAAATCAGTGTAAAGACTACCATGCTAAGAGAATCTTTGATGAAACAATTAATTACTTGATCTACAACCATGTTGTGAACAAGGACCCAAAATTTTTCTTTCACACATTCAAGCGGTTAGTTGGCTATAATTCTCCTACCCTTCAAAACAGTCTGCACTTCAATGTCGAGATTTTTTTTATCTGCTTCACTAATTGCAAATTTTGAAAAATTTGTAGCTGCTCGAAAAAGTGAATCAAAATTTTGCATTAAAATTAATATGCCATAGGTTATAACCACTGACCTCGGATACTTATTATGTAAATATATTTAGACAACTTATATATTGAATATGCTGTTTCAGCTTTTTTATATTCAATGAAAGCTATTATTTGAAGCTGTCATATAATTAAAGACAGTTTCTTCTATAACTAAAATTGTAATAACTTCTTTTGGTAGTTGGCAGTTCAAGTCCCTAATCCAAGTCCAAGCCTGATGGTGACACTACGTTTGATGAGTTGCATTAACCTGGCGGCATGAGACTTTTTACTTCTCAATATCTATTCAATATAAATCTGAGAATAAAATTCAAAATTGCGTTTCTTCTTCATAGGGCGATGTATCAATTATGGATTTCGATAGTCTATAAACATGCATTACCCCTTAAAAACAAAAAAAGTTTGCGTTTTTTCTCTCAAAAGTTTTGTCGTTTTTTATTCGTTATTTAATATTTATAAAAAATAAATAGCTTAATTTAAAATTAAACAATGTTAAAAGTTGTTTTGAAAAATTTTAGATTTTTTGAATAAAAATGTTTGCATAGAAATTTTGGACCGGGTCGGTGGGGCGCGATACGAAAATTGTTGTAAAGCATTGACAGACAGACATGCAGATCTGAGGGCTTCCGACGATTTCTCCAATCAAATGGGGCCGCAAAGATTTCGTTTGTTGCATGCATAAAAATTTTTAAACGCAATTTTTACATACATGAAGCCTGCTGGACAAAGAAATTGAAACGAGGGAGAAGCGAACGTCTGCGGAGCGTGCAGATGGATCAAACATCGATCAAGTTCCGCCTGCAAATCAGACCATCGACGACGAAGCCACACTTCGAAACAAAAGATCATTACCAGCATTACTGGGATTTGATTCCGTTGAGCTTCGAAAGTACCCGGATATTAAAACTGTACGTGGCATCATTCGTCCTTATCGTTGTTCAAGCATTAACTTTAAAATATTAAATAAAACGCATACACACATAAAACTCGTATGTGAATAAAAATTTAAACATAGATAATGAACTGGTTGTCGGCACTGCCGAAACGTTGCAGCTTTTGTAGCGTCTTCTCGATCGGCAAATCAACAGAGCACAGGGATATCATGGTGGTCAAGGTGAGAACAAGTTTGATGACTGACTCGTTAAGTGCAAACACTTATTCAAAGATACAACTCAAATAAACTGTGGCGGATCTAGGAGGGGACAAGTGCCCTCCCTTAGTTGCAAGCAGTATTTTTAATAAAAGTTATTAAAAATCATTGCTGTGACAAATGAAGCACTCTTTTTCAATAATGGACGTAACAAACTAAAGGTCGTCAGCCACACTACCACAAATGTTGGCCGCCCTTCAAACTTTTGGCTCTCCTCCGTGAAAATTTCAACTTTTTCAAAATTGTGCCCCTCCTCCGTGAAAATTGTCCAGATTCGCCACCTCAAACTAACATTTAATAAGCCTGTTATTTATACATTTATTCAAGAAAATTTAAAAAAATAGTATAAATGGTTTAAATGTAACTTGACGGCACTAAAAAATTTCAATTCAAACACCAATATAAACGACACACGGCTTCTTGAATGCCTCAAACAGATCAGCCAAATATCCCAGCGAGAGGAAGACAGGCCAGTCATCTTCATCGATGCAGGCTTCCACGCCAGAGAATGGATTGCTCCGGTCACCGCCATCAACTTCATATCGAAAGTATTTATATCCGAATATCACAAATTTGTTTGGAGTCTGTTTCTTAATCTACTTTAACATAGCAATGTTGTACTCTTTATGTCAAACCGCTACCGTATCGTCGTTTATGTAGGATAAAGGGTAAGAATTTTACGTGTACAACTGTTTACAAATTTTAGATGTTTAAATGCTTATTTCAGTTTAGCATTTTATTATTTTACTTATTCAATTTAGATACTAAATTAATGCAATAGAATTATAAAAATGTTAGACCGAAATAATAAATACTTGTATAATATTACGTTGTTATGCTGATAATACCGCAGCGAATTTATCGAATACTGACAATTGTTTTTAAGGGCCAACCCATCAGTTGTATCCTTAACTACAAACGTTCAAAGTTATTTAATTTTCAGAATCTGTTTTTAAACGATTTGAAAACGTTGCGAAACCGATCTGAGAGGCTCCTCCCACCACGCAAACAAAACCTCATAAACTTTCAAACCACAAAAACTTATTTCGGCAGTTAGTGAACACATCTGATCCCGTCATGAACTTTTTGACTCTCCAATACGAGTTCTACATCCTCCCATTGGCTAATCCCGACGGCTATGAGTACTCGTGGATCAAAGTAAGTGGATAGAACATTTGCCATTTCAATGTGATAGTGTATGCATATGTACATACAAACACACACACACACACACACACACACACACACACATATATATATATATATATAGTTTCCAAAATAAACTAAAAATTTGATTTTTTACTGCCATATACTTTAAAAAGATATCAGGTTGTCCATTATTATTATTATTGATGTGTTTGTTTTGTAAGCGCCCTTGAAAAAGATCTCAGAGGCGCTAACGATTATTTCTACGAAATTGAATAACAGACAACTTATGATCCCGAAAGTCCCTAGGCAAACCATTCCATACAGCAGGACTCATTAATGATATTCCTTCGACCAAAAGCCAAGTTTGTGTCATGTACAAACAGTAAACCTGAATTGTCAGAGTGCAATGTTTGACTCAGCGTGGCATTGTTATAAGAATGACTCCGTCAGTTAAATATTTAGAGGCGAATTCCTTGATAAATTTAAAAACTCCCTGATGAACCAGAAGCCAGTGAAGAGCAAATGGATTAGCTTAACATGGTCGTATTTAAGGCCGCCTGAAACCAACCTTGCAGCCCAATTTTGGACCGATTGCAATCTAGCGCCATATGCGATATGGCTCATTTAAAAAAATATATCTAGTCATATGCGATAGTCTATTTTTGAATGATAACTCTTGATACATATATCAATGTATAGCATGTCAGGATTCATTAGTTCATCATTGTAAACAGACATTGCATGCAGTGGCAGATTTAACAGAGACGTTTTGGATCAATAACAAACAAAATACTCGCACCGGCAGCATGTTTACAGAAGTGACTAACACGCCGTTGTCGTTTTGTTTGAACGCAGCCCATCCACTGGTCTAAAAAATTGAATATGTCACAGTTTTGAATTTATTTTTAATTTTTTAACCATATATTCTGAACCACTGATACATTTGAACGTGAGAATAGCTGTTTTGAAGATTATTCTCTCATTGATTTTTAACCAATAAAAATCAAGTACAGGACTGACATTGTCGAATTTCAACTCATTCGAGACCAGCTTTCTTTTATATTTGAAGTTGATTGTAACCTAGTGAATTTACTTGATAACCCAATGGAAATAGACACACACACCACACATACACACATACATACATACATCATTCTTTCATCTTACAGAACGTTTATTTAGCAGAATACAATAAACATTGAATTTCCCGTATTAAAACAGATACTAATTTATATGTTTCCTTAATACCCATTTTTTATTAAAATTATTATTTGCTTTTATTCATGGTTATTTTTTCTGTTTTAATTACTGATTTTCGTTAATTATGTTGAGGTCTTTCTGTATGGTTTAAATGTTACATGCATTCAATTGAATGCACGAATTTGTACATCTTTTTATACCGGTTTATTTTTTTTTATTTAAATCCTTTGTGAATGTGCGTGTATACATGCAAGTAAATATTAATTCACATCATTACCATTGTTGTAATTACTATTATTATTATCGCTGTGTTTTTTCTTATTTTTTATCCACGACATTTTTATTTCAAATATTTTGCTAGCTTGTGTCCAATGAAGGATCGCAACTATTCAAATATTTCGTACAATTTGTAATCTGATTTTTCATTTTTATTATTATCATTTGTTATTTTTTATATAATTATTAATTTTTATTTATTTGAAGAACGCTTAGGCACTTGATATTCGGCAATCACGTCTCCAGCATCAAGTAATTATCACAGCGAAGACAATTTCTTGGTATAAATATGGAACCATATTACAAACCCGTAATTGCGTTCCTTAATCCATCCAAAAGACATCATTGGCTCCTAATATAATCGCGCAATAATTATAAAACTGCTCTTCAGCTCCAAAATTTTAAATTTTAGTTCACCGTCAATTTTATCAATCACAGTTCCTTACAGGAGCATAATAAAACCATCCACAACTTGTTATCCTATTTTCTTAATATTTTAATTGACAAATTACGGTTCGGCATTCAGGTTTAAGAGTATGAAATGCCTCGCCAACGAAAGTTTTTTGTTTTCAAATGCAGACTGGGCGCTTTTTTATGTAACTGTTTAGCGCTTAAAAATTGTTGTATTACACCATAAAGACATAACCTGCGTAGAGCAAGACCTTAATGAGATAAAATTACGGACTGGCCTAAGTTAATAACAGAAGTAAAAACAAAAAGATTACCTGTGTTTCCGCTTCTATCAATTTTACGTAATTTCTTTCTTCCAATAAGAAAAACTGGTGGTTATCGGGTGAGAGGTGATACGTCCCGACACGACGTTGCGAGTAAATTTTGAGGGCATTACACAAAACGTAATATTGAAACAAAAATTTATAATAGCAGCCAATCATCACATGCCTTAACAAGCACATTTATACATTTTGATTATTGGGTAAAAAAATAAACTAATTGAAAACTAATTAAAAGACGTTTGGATGAGGCATAGATAGCGCATTTTTATGTAGAGACAAAATTATATGTGAGATATCTTATGGTATTTCTTAATTATTAAAATTATATATTAAGGACAGGTTGTGGCGGAAAACAAGATCAAGGTATGATGATTCGACCATTTGCCTTGGAACTGATCTAAACAGAAATTGGGATTTTTTCTGGGCCGGTAAATTCATCTTGTAAAAAAATGAATAATGAATACAATATTGTACTGCCTATAAAAAATTTAAGTTTTTCATAAATTAGAAAAATGGGTATCATCACTACTACCGTTTATATTTTAGGTGAAGGCACCAGCAAAAATGTGTGCAGAGAAAATTATTGTGGCCCAAATGCTTTTTCTGAACCAGAGGCAAGAGCAATCGCTTCATTCATACTCAGCAAATCGGCTAACATGATAGTTTATCTAAGCTTTCACTCATATGGACAACTTTTTCTAGCTCCTTGGGGCTACACAACCAAAGTTCCAGCGGATTTTTATGATATGGTTAGTTTGCAACGTTTACTCTTTTCATGTCATAAGAAACATTTCCGTATTTACAAATTTAATTTAATAAGCTCATAAAAGGAACAGAAGCCATTGAAGCTATAAGAAAAACGACAGGAGCAAAATACAACGTTGGGTCAACTGGGCGGATACTGTGTAAGCGCTTTTACTTTTCAATAAAAGCATTATTAGACATGATGACGGTAATCGGTAACAAATGATTGCTAATAAATTTTTATAAGCCTTGAGACGTTTAACCGATTTGCTATTTAGACTTAGCCTCGGGAGCATCGGATGACTGGGTCAAAGGTGTAGCAGGCGTCAAATATTCCTACACCTTGGAACTGCGAGATACGGGAACACATGGTTTTCTCTTACCGGAAAGTGAAATTCAGGAGACAGCTCTGGAAATAACAAACGCAATAGCGAAATTAGGTTTGGATGTGCTAATGGAGCTAAAAACTTCAGAAGAAGCCAACCAAGACAACCTAGAATACAAAAAAATACTTCAACAAAATCATGAACTGCAGAAATTAATGAACCAAAAAAAAGAGCGCAGCTTTTTTTCAGTTGATTTGGGTAATGAGGTGCCTAATTTAACGGTAGCGTCTAATTCATCAGAATTATACGAAACTAACCCAGTTACAAAGATTGCACCAATGGACAATAATCTGAACACAAGCAAGTCAATGTCAAAGGTTAATTCAAGTGATACAAACCCAGTAACATCAAATCCAAATTTTTTCAATACGACACCATTATTGGATACAACCATTTCTAAGTCTCCGTCAGAAACTAAAATGAAAGTCAGCGAAAGCGAAAAAGACCAAAAGAAAAAAGGGCGAGGGTTGAACAAGACAACCGAAAATTTCAAAATGAGAGAAATAAATAACAATGAAATTATAAACATGAGATCGAACGACTTGGTTGAGACAGATGAAGAACTGGACGCGTCTTCCTTTGCCGCCAGAAGAGGTCGTGATAAGCTCAATTTATTGAGAAAATTGGCTGAGTCAGCAAAAGAATTCGAAACAAAATTAAAAGCAATTGAACAACTGAGAATAAAACACTACGAACAAACACGTTTACAAAAACTGAGGAGAGAAGTATTAGTTAGAGAATTCAAAGAAAAATGGAAGCAGCAAAGAGACAAATATAGGCAGTTTAAACAAAGACAGTTTCTTAAACAATCGCTTATCGAAAAAGCCAAAGCGTCAAAAGATTTTAAAAAGCGATTTTTTAGAATGATAAATCTTCTCGAAGAATCAAACAATCAAAATTAAGTAAAGGCCAAACTCCCTATATATAGGCTTTCGTTTAATTGGCGTTTGACATGAAAAAATTAATAATTTAATTTAATAATTAATTTCCAAAATGATCCATTAAATATATGTTGACATGCATGACTTAAGTTTTCAAGCATATCATCAAATTATTAAAAAATTGGACTAGTGCTTTCAAGGTATAAACATAGGGTACATAATTATAAGCAGTTAGTTTAGTTGTTACATTTGTTAAGTGGTGTGTGTTATTTAATGGCTATTAAGCAATAACTGATTATATGATTGTTCATTGAAAAATCAAATATGCAGTGAAAAATTGTGTATTCAATTAAATTTTTCACAAAATAAAAATGATTAAGAATTACAAAATTTGAAAAAAAGAAAACAAAAAAATAAATTAATGCAAATAAGATTAACAACAACAAGAACAAGTGATTCCGAGATTCAGAGCATGCCGTATTTTGTAGCAGCGCAAACTTTTCAATTTAAGTCATCAAAACCTAAAGCATTACAATTGCTTCAAACACATATATGTATGTATGTATACATACAAAACATACATACATACATACAAACGTTTACCATGGGTGTGGACTGGAGAAAGCTAACAAATGACTACTACCTTAATCTCATTTAATAAAACATGAACGTTAGCCGTGAATTGTAGACGTGAAATGTAGTCTGAGTGATTTTTACTTAAAAAAATAAACTTGATTTGTTTGGAAAGTATGCTAGGACTTATTATGCACATACCGCTCTAAAGATTTATCTTCTAAGGCACTACATTCTTTGTCAATTAAGTTGTAATAACTGGTAGAAAACATAAGAGGAATATCGAATGATCAATAAATAAATAATGAAAATGCATATTGATGAGTAGGCTTATGATTTGGAAACTTTGTTAAATTTGTACTTTTCGAATTTATATGAATAAATAAAATAAGTAAATAAATAAAATAAATATAACAGTCAGTGATTATTTTGAGAAAATGAAAATACTGAACATTCCACGAAGCCATGACAAAAAACCATATTATGAACTAGAGAGAGGACTGAAAATATTTTGAAAGGAAATGAAAAAATTATATTTCTGAAATTTTTGAAAAATGAAAAAATATTAACTGCGAAGCAAAAATAAATTAATCACACTCAAAGTAACATGACGATGAAATATCATAATCAAAATATGCAATCATCATATGAAACTTTATCATAAATATCATGTTATAAGCCCAACAACGATAAAACAATATTTTATTTACTTGTTGTTAAATTTTGAGATCTAACATGAAAGCAATGATCGATTCAAACAATATAATTAACTGCTTAATCAAATAACAAAAATAAATTAATAAATCATTTGAAAAATCCTTAATCTCAAATTTTCAACCTTTTGACGCCAGCAATATGTGTTATTAATTCTCTGGCCCGTCAAGATGCATATATCAAGTTAATAACAAACAATTTAACAATTATCTCCAGGAGGAGCTTTCTAAACTTGCTAGATTATATTATCAATTAACCGAATAAAAGACCAATAATTAAGTAATAACTTGGCTACTTATTCTATTGGTTAACTCGACTTTTTGTGACTATTTTAAGAGAAGAGACGCCATGTTTGTGTGGATCCGTTTGGTGGTGAGCGGATGACGCCTTCACCGAAATTCCAGTAGCACCATGAGGATGTTGTTGTTGCTGCTGCTTAGTACTTCTAACGACAATGGTAGGTCCACGCGGTTGGGTTATTTGTTGTTGAACGTGTTGTTGTTGAGGGGGAGAAGCTTGAAGCAGCTGTTGATGTTGTGGCGCAATATACTGCTGCTCAGGTGGTGATTGCTGGAGAAGCTGCTTCTGAGAAGGTTCAACGGCCGTCGCTGGCGAGGGAGATGAAGGTTTGATAGAGGAGGCCGGGATAGGGATGGATATAGGAGAAGGTTTACTTTCCAAAAGTTGTTCCTCTCCACTGGATACAGACTTTCCAGTCTTCAACTCCAGTTGCTTCTGGATGTATTGAAAACTATCGATGCCCATGTAATCTATCTGGCCCTTCTCCCAGTCTTGACGTCTCTTCTGGTCGTCCAGCTGCTCTTGCGAGTACCCACTGCCAACATGCTCAACAGAACCAACCTTACCCTTTTCAATGGCCAGGTGAGCAAACTGTTGTTAGAAATGTTCAAGTTGGTTGTTAGAAATATATACAAAAAGTTATTTTAAGCATTAAATTTTCAAAGTGAAAAGCGCAAATAGATTAAACTTTAGAGTAAATAGTAATAAATAATATTAATAAGATTAAACATGAAAAAATAACATTCGTATAAATCGAAGATTAGCAAAAACATGAACACAAATTTGAAAAGCAGTAAGCAAGTGTTAAAATGAAATGAAATGGGTTATGCAAAAGCATTTGAATCGGCCATGCAGTCAAAGTAGATTGGTTTAAAAAAGTGCACGGTAGTTTTCAACAAATACAAGTGCAACAGGTTGTTGATTTTTTTTGTTTTTTTTTATAAATTATAAAGAGTTTTGTATCGTTTACATTATTACACATTGACATTTCATCACGCATTAATACAAATCTCAATATTTGAAAGATTAACAGCTCCGTACGATAAGCCGAAGCAAAATTAATTTTGATTAGATGCAACCAATCAAAAGAGGTAAACTCAGAACAATGTTGAATAATGTTATGAGCAGGTTTCTAGAGATAAGAAATATAGCTGAGTATATGTGCTGATGAATGGATATATGTCGTAATGAATGAATGAATGGGTGTATGAATGAATGAATGAATGAATGAATGAATGAATGAATGAATGAATGAATGAATGAATGAATGAATGAATGAATGAATGAATGAATGAATGAATGAATGAATGAATGAATGAATGAGTGGTGGAGAAAAGTTTGAGATCGTGGCATAGAAGAAAGATGGAAAGATGTGAGAAATACTAAAAGTTTAAGTAAAACTGACGCTAGCAAATCTTTAAGTAAAACTAGAGGGTTTGAAAAGTACAAATAAGAATAAATCAAGACGAATGTGAAAAAAAAAGAATTAATAAAAATAGCTCCGGATGGATCTAGTGAACCACCCAAACTGCATCAGGATGAAATGTATCTAATAAATCTCAATCTGATTCAATATGAATCCTCCACTAATTTTGGCGCCATTTGTCATTGACATTTTAATAAGATTGTCATATTTGTTATTAGTAGGAAGATTTAAAAATAAATGTATAACTCTATATTTAATTTTATTTGATATTATTAATGAACCAGTTTTACGTATTGAACAATAAAACCACATTTCTCTATTTTGATGTTTATTAATAATATCTTCGTTAGTAGAAACAAGCTGGTAATTGAGAGGCAAAATTAGTTAAAAAAAACGTTTAAATATTTGATGAAAAAATAAATTCAACAGCAACAATGATTTTGTGACAAATTCTTAAAAAATAAATAAACTAAAATAATTAAAAAAAAACAAAATTTGATTGTTTTTTATGCTGGCAAAGTTAGAATTCCAAAATTAATAAAACTGTTAAAAATTAGAAAAAACAAAATAAAAATTTTACAACAGATTATGCAAAACTAATCCATAACACAATTGAATATCAATGTGGAATTGGTAATTGTTAGTTCAAGTGGTAATTCAAGGAACAAGTTAACATATATATATATATATATAAGCGAATGCAATAGCAATCAAATTTTTTGAAAATCATTTTCCAATAACTGCAGAAAAACAACCAAAAAATATAATTAATAATTAATTGTGTTAATGGATTGCAACAAGTTCTTCATAAGCTAAAACTTTCAAGATAGCAGGGAAACAACTCCACTCCAATATATTTATTTACATCTTGCATTGCTGGCAGATCTTCATATTAGTACTTACTTCTTACTCTTCTTACGATCTTTCTGTTCACTATTCGCAGTATCTGTTTTTATATCGATTGATGTAACTCCAGACAGCAGAGTTTGGGTTGAAAGGGCAGACGATGCAATGGACATCGACGTTGGGCTTGTCGCGCTGGTAGCCTCAGGAGATGATGCTGTGGCTTTTCCACTGTCCTTGTCATCTTTTTTCTCGATGCTGAATGTTTTTTTAACTGAGGAAAGAAATTTTTGGAAACCTGTCAAAGGTGGAGAAGATGCAGGCGATGTTGTTGGATCTAATTTGGAGGATGCAAATGAAACCTCAGCGATCAGGGATTTTTTACGACTGCTCATTATAACCTGCTCCAAGTCAACATCAGATAATTTGATTGGTTCATGATCTGGCAATAATATTATACCAGTATAATTATCTGTAGATTTGTTCAATTCTTTTCCTGGTCCCAAATCAAAAAACTCTTTATATACTACATCAACCACTGACAAATTATTTTCCTTCTCTAATGAATAATTTTCAGGTTTACAAGTTGTTTTTTCAGGCACATTGGAAACGCATTCCTTAGATGTATCGCTAAATGCAATAGCATCAAAAACTTCTTTCGTTTCAACGGTTGTGGTTGTAGTGCTCGTTGTGGTGACCACAACTTTCAGAGGTTGAGAGGAATCCTTGCACGCAATCCCATGTTGTTGTTGTTGCTGCTGATAAAAATCGCTTGTGGCATGTTGCTTTCTGTCGGCGTCTTTAAATGCGTTGACATCCTTTTGCAGAAGTTTTGAACCATCAAACGGTGAGGTTGAAGTAGCACTGATATGGTAAGGTTTATCAGAAGATGGTGCTTGTTGCTGGTGCCACTGTTGTTGGTCTGCACCTGAATGCCACATGGCACCTTTTGCAACAGGATCAGAGGTAGAACCTGCATGTGTTGAGGTGCCACCCGATGCTGAAGTCATAACGAAGCTTTCCAATGTTGTATTTGTAGTGGAAGTAGTGGCGATTGCAGTCGTCACAATAACTTTATGGATTTGAGCAGCCGAAGAACTTTTATATTCTTGAGGAACATAAGCATACGAATGACTTCCAGAACTTGAAACTGGTCTTAAGACTTCGTGAGTTATAGTAGTCGTTTTTTCAACCGGACTATAGTGAATTTCAGTAATGTTATCCCCAACCTTTTTATCAGCCAGAGCACTTTTTTCCACATTTAAAACTGATCCTTGTTGTTGAATTTGATCTTTTAATTGTTGTTGCTTTTGTTGTAATTGTTGTCGTTGCTGCTGCAGTTGCTTCTCCTGCAAAAACTGTCTCTGAAGTTTTTTTTCTTGAATTTGAAAATCCAACTGACGCTGCTTGGCTTCTAAATCTTCTAACTGTTGCATACACTGTTGTAAAACTTGTTGTTCAATTAGACGTTGTTGATCAGTTTTGTTCTTTTCTTGCAACTGAGTTTCCTGTTTAGTAAACTCGGGTTTTTCAATGGAATATTCTTCAAAATGAGAAACCCTGGTAGCACTGACAGGGAACAAATGAGGAACGGCCTCTTCTTTGCTTTTAGATGATGATGATGTAATTGTTTTGTATTCAACTCTTGAAATGTCATGTTTCGAAACTGGTTGCTCTCCTATAATTTTTCCAGATTCATCAGTAATATAAGTATGAACTTCTTCCCATTCCTCCACATATTCAACATCTTCATCATCACTCTCCGCTGTTTCTTTTTCCTCTTTTTGTTTTTCTTCATAATCGGATGTAGTTAAACTCGCAAATGGATAATCACCTTTTTTTTCATACGGTGCTACAGAAGATCCAATGGCAAACGTTCCTGGCTTCTCTGGTCTGTCAGTTAATTTTGAAGTGTGAACAGTTTCGGTTATCTCAACTCTTGGTATTTTTTCACCAGCCTCTGGTTTGTCAGCTCTCATTGTGCTGTTAATGAAGTCTAACTCTTCGACGGAAAATAGTTTTTTATCATATTCCTCTTGTTTATCAACATCAATTGTCGGTAATTTTTTGACTGCAGTTTTATCACCTTCATCATCAATTGCTTCAGTGATGAGTCTACCTGGAATGTCCCCCCTAGTTCTTATTGTATAACGTCCATAACTTCGAAACTCAATGTCGTCCTCACGCGGTTGTACAATGGATAATTCACTCAGCGCATGAGATTTAGAAATACTCTCACCTACAGCATTAGGTTCAAATCTAGAAACTGAAGACTGGATTTTAAAAGTTCCAGAATGTCTATCTTTAGGTTTTTCTTGCAAAGATTCAACATGGTGTTTGATATCTGAAATATCTCGAGGGGTCCCTTGGATCAATGATTTTTTATGGTATGTTTCGCTTTTTTCAATGGAATGCATACTTGTGGAAGGATCTGTTTCAATTAAAATTGGAAAATCTGATGGCAATTTCCAAATAGTTTCTGGTTCAGTTCCACGTTTTATAACACAAGGTTTTTCAACTTCAATAGAAGGTTTCACAGTTTTAATGGAAAATTTCTCACTTTCAATAGGTTTTTCAAATTTCTGAATATGACAATGTTGCTCTAATTTAATATCATCTTTATTGATTCCTTCAAAACATTTTTCGGTTTTAGAATCCGTGGAGATAATTGATTTAGAAACAGTTTCATCGACCTTCCCAGGTTTAACATGAGGAACAGAGGACTGAATTTTGAAGCTTCCTGCTTGTCTCACTGATGGCTCACTCCCCTTTTCAATCATCCTGCCAACTGGAGAAAAAAATTCAGTTGGTTTTTGTAAAACTGTAACCCTATCCACTGGTTTATCAAACATTTCTGAAACTAAGGGTTTCTCTTGAACAGAAGAGGCAACACGATCATCTACGAATATCAAATTTTCTTGTCCATGGTCTTGCAACTGGGGGACACGATATTCAGTCGAAATTAAAGTTTTTAATACTGAATCTGCAGATGCACCAGATTTCACCACAGGAGTAGAAGATTGGATTGGTAAATTTTCGACTACTTTTTTTTTATAAGCTTCAGTGGCTTCATGAGTAACAAAAGTCTTTTCTTTAGGACAAGTTGGAACCTCTGTTTCGATAGCATAAATTTGATCGTTTGACGAAGTAATTAACACATTTCTTTGTTCTGAAATGTTATCATCTGATTTTTTATCATACTGTCGACCAAGTAATATATCTTTAACTATATCTTTATCCTTTTTGCTATCTAAATGAATTCCAGTTTCAAGAACTTTCTCTTCTGGCGCCACCTCTCTTTCAGCAGTGAAGTCTCTAGAACACTCAACCTTACTGTCCTTCATTTGCGCAACATGTGGAAGTAGAACACTACTGTCAGGTTTAAAAGTTGATTTTTCTGTTATTATTATATCCTTTGGATGAAACTGAATAGGTTGCCTAGATTCTTGTACTTCGTGAGGATTATATTTTGTATATTCTGGCAAAACTTCAGTCTCTTTAAATGACGAACGAAAAACAAGTTCATCAGTTTTTTCTTCCTGTTGACTTCTTCTTAGTTGTGGTAACTGAAAACCCTCTACTTCCAAATCAGTTTGTTTCTGTCTAGGTCTTACAACTTTTTGCACCTCCATCTCGTCACCCCTCTCAACAACACATTGAGGAGTTTGTATTTCCTCACTGGAAAGTTGTTTTGAGCGATTTTCTGGCTCAACCATTTTTGTTGCATTAAGAGAAGTTTCAGTTACAAAATAATCTTTTACTTTTGAAAACATTTTTTCCAATTCATCTTGAATATCAAGTAATCTACCAGAAGCAGGACCTTTTTGTGACGTATCTTGATCACTAACTTTATCTTTGTTATCTGTTTCTATATGAACTTGGATATCAGAATTTTTCGCAATTAATGACGTTGAAGTTAATTCAGTTGGAGAGACTGGAGTACCAAAAGTGGTAGGACTGAATGCTTGAGTTGTCAATACCTTGGAAGGCATCACAGGCCTCGGAAAAGATGATAAAGTTGCCCCAAAATAGGGAGTTTTAGGAGTTGTTTTTTTAGTTCTTGAATCAAGTCTTTTTTGAATATTTTCAAAACTATCTCGACCCATATAATCAGCATTTCCAGACTCCCATTCTTGTTTATGTAAAAAATCACTCTGTAGTGGCTTAGTGATAGAAACTGGTTGGATGGGCTTACTAGCAGAAATTTTCGTTAGAGGTACTTGTTCTCTCTTAACAAGAGTTGAAGTTGGAGATTGTGGAACATTTGATTGTTGGTGAAGTTGTTGTGGTGGATAGATGCTTAAAACCTGAACTGCTTGCTGTTGTGATACGTATGTATTAACGACTTGTTCTTGCTGCTGAGGTTCAACCCCCATCCAATATCTATGCATTCGGCCAGTTTTAATATCCAACTGCTTTCTTATGTTTTCAAATTTATCAATGCCTAAAAAATCTACGTTGCCTTTTTCCCAATTTAATTGATGATTTCTACTAAAAAATTCTTGTTCAGTATGGCCCATTGACTGTTTCCCTCCAAATGCAAGTTCACGTTCGTGAGTTGGAATGAATGTTAACTGATTGCATTGGATAATTATAATTTTATTATTACAGATGAATAAATTATGTTTCATGAATAACATTCTGACACACTCTGGTTGTTAAAAAAATAACAAAATCAATTATGCAAATAAAATAAAAAAACCTTTACACAAAAAAGCTCATGCAGATATATTACAATAATCACACATTTTAATTATTGAGTTGAGTCAATCAAGTTAAGAAAATTGGTAAAAGCTAGTGGAAAATTAACACTTTCAAAACAATGGAAAAAAACTCCAGAAGAAGTCTGAAAATTTTTCTCAGACTGTTCAGATTTAAATATTTTGCACAATAATACACTGACAAACAGCTCAAAGTATCTGGTGAACAAGATGCCTGTACTGTTCCGACATACATTTAGCATACAAACCTAAATACATATATATATATATATATATATATATATATGTGTGTGTGTGTGTGTGTGTGTGTGTATATACAAATAAGTTTGTTCCAACTTTTTGGTCCGAATAACTCAAATGAGTTTATTATTTTGTGCGTTTGTTCTTCGAATTAAAACAAAAAGTTATATAGATGATTATTATATTAATATTCTAATTTTATGAAAAATAATTCCATTTTTAATGGAATATCATTCTTATAAATTTTAAATATTTCACCTTTTTAAGACTTTCGGCAGAGAAGTGAACATTTTCTGTAAAAATTTGCCACCAGAGTTTTAAAAAGTCTTGACAATAAAGTCCTAAGTCACCGGGACAATCTACAGCTCCAGTATCAGAATGGTAGTGACCCATCCAAGGTTTGTTCGCACCAATGAAATGCAGGATCTTAATATCCTTGCCAAATCTATAAAAGCAAAAAAAAGTTGAAGTCAATAAGATCAAAAACCAAGTAAGACTTTAAAAACCTTTTAAATGCAGGAAGATATGTATAAAATGACTGTGCAACTACGTTGTACAAAAATGGCAAGTGATGCTTGATGTCCTTGGTAGCCCAGTCACTGAAGAATGAATTTAACAAACCTTGATCACCACCTGAATTAACAGAAAACAGTTGTGATTAAACCAACCCATAAATGGAATTAAATTTGTTTTTATCACAGCTTAACCATCTTTCAATTATTTAAAATTATTATTTGATAAAAAATTAATGTTGACAAGAAAGTGTATTGCTGACCATCAAAGCTGCCATGGTCAAGAGCAAATTTAAGTAAATCCTCATAAGTCTTTTCAGAAGGCCTGTAAACAAACACGCCAGAATTGAAGCAGTCAGGCCAGCCCACATCCGCTGCAGCTGATAGTTCTTCACGCTCAAACAAATCATCCACATTCTGCAGAACCTAACATGGTCATCGTTTCAAAAATTAAATTTATCAGTTTCTAGGTTGTTACATAAAATTTTTTTAGACAAACAAAGTAATCTATCAGGTATTCATAAAAAATGGTTTAAAGTTATGCAGTTTAACCTTCAGAAATGATAAAATATATGATGTACAATTACCAAAGGCTATTGTAATTTTAACTTGCAACTTGCTCAATTAGTAAATTTTAATTTTTCATTTTTACATGTATCATCAGCACTATTTCCAGACCTTATCACACTTAATTAGTACATCTGAATCGTCTGATTACACTTTACCTCTTATTATCACCAAAATATTTGTTATGGATGGTTATTTGTAAAACCCATAAAATTTAAAGATTAGAATTTTCATCAATATAAATAAATATGTCCAAAAAAATCAACACCATTCTATTGGTGGGCAAGTTAACTCAGGAAGTAAATGTTCCATGTAATATGTAGTTGTTGCTACTCTGCAATGACTTTGTTCAAACTCAAAGACTATCACCTCCTGTAAGTATGATGTGGTACTCACATATGCCAATAAATTTCACATAGAACAAATGTACAGCCTAAAGTGCAACTTTAACTAATTAGGTCACATATAATATGTAAGCAGTCCATGCTTGTCATCACTATATGATATGGAGAATAAATACTATAAAAAAATAAGAAACCAACTAACTAATGTGTCAGCATCAAGAAAGACACATTTTTTGAACTGGGTCAACCTCCAGCAGTGAAGTTTTGTAAATGTCACGCCAAGGTCAGGTCGTGTTAAAAGTTCAAGGTTCACTGCATCCTGGCTGTCAAGTATGTTCACTTCAACAAGCTGGAAGATACGACTCAAATGATCTCTGCATTTAAATTTAATTTAATTTAATTTAATTCATTTGTTTATTTAATTATGCAAAAAAAACGTGTTCAAATAACTTTCATTTATTTAAAAATTATAAATCTCTACAAGCAATTATTAGCAGTAATAAAATCACTCTATAATGCTAAAGTCTGATCAATGAAAAATATTAAAAGCAATGATCCTCTAACATCTTTACTCCCAAATAAAATACTTAATTCACAGTATGGCATATTTTATAGAAATTTAAATGAACAACAAAATAAATTAAAAGTTTTTAAAACAAATAACAATTAAGTATGGACATAATAAATGGATTGTAAATGTTGCAATTGATAGTTAGATACAAATAGTAATCAATTGACGAAAAAACAAAATAAAAATATAAACAGTCAACAACTGAGGAGTGAAAACAAGACAAACATACACATACATACAAACATACATACATACATAATATGCAGAAAAAAACCTCTCACTGTTGCCACACCAACACACACACAATTACAAACAGCACAATCATTGCAGCTACAAACAGATGAAGCAAGCATACAATCTATACACAATAAATACTACATCAATGTTAAAAGTATGAACAAAACAACTCTAATCATAACCATTTACAATACATATCATGTATACAATACATTCACTTCACCTTATTAAAGTTAATCCTATTTATATTTGTTATTTCATTTGTGTTCAGTTAACTGCATCATATTACAACATATTACAAAAAGAATATGACAACATCATTTTATATATATATATATATAATTTAAACAAAATGGTGGACCTAAATTTATAATAACAACAACAATAATAATAATAATAATATAATAATAATAACAATGATGATGATAATGATGATAATAATAATGAAGATAATAATAATTATTATAATAATAATAATTATTATTATTATATTGCAAGAAATATTTCCATTCAATTTTAAGTGATTCTCCAAACAATAAATTCAACCTTCCAAATTGGATACAAAATCTTCAAGAACCTGCAATACCATTTAATATAAATCCACCATCATATGCAGAAATTTCATCAATTATTCGCAAATGCAAATCTAAAGCATCTCCATGCCCTCTTGACCAGATTTCAACGATACCCTTCAAAAAATGTCCGATTCTTTGCACAATCCTTCATCAACTTCTAAACAAATGTTGGTCATCATCAACAATTCCATCCTGTTGGAAAAAAGGGTTCTCAATTTTAATTCACAAAAAAGGTGACGCCAATGACCCTGCCAACTTCAGACCAATAACTTTGCAGCCTACCCTATATAAAATATTCTCGTCGTTCATCAACAGAATATACAAATTTTTAGAATCCAACAATTACATTAATAAAAATATCCAGAAAGGTTTCTATCCAAAAGTAGATGGTTTGGCAGAGCATACTCAATTATTAACTCATATGCTCAAAGATGCAAAGAGGCACCAAAGAACAGTCATCGTCTCACTTTTGGATCTTTGCAACGCTTTTGGCGAAGTCAGTCATGGCCTTATTTCAGCTTCTCTAAATTACCATCATATACCACCAGCGATAACCAATTTAATAAAATTTATATACACAGATTATTCGATATCGGTCTCTGGATGCGAAAAGCTAACTCCTCCGATCCCGGTCAAGCGTGGTGTACTACAAGGTGATCCTGCGTCACCGTTGCTGTTCAACCTTTGTTTTAATCCACTCATGAAATTGTTAGAGGGCAGGGAATACCAGCAATGTGGTTACATTTGGGGCCCTTCAGCTTATTTAAAATCAAGGGCATGGTTCCAATTTGCTGACGACTCAGCAATCATCGCCAACAGCACAGAAGGTGCCCAAAAATTAATTGACTTAAACAAAGCTTGGTGCAAAGCTACAGGGATGAAAATGAGGATAGATAAATGCTGCACGTTCGGCATGAGGAAGAAAAATGGTAACTACGAACAATTCCTGCCGAGGTTGACAATTGATGACACCCCAGTACCGCAGATTCGCATTGGTAACCATTTCGAATATCTAGGTAAAATATACGATTTCGAATGCAACAATTCCAAAGCTAAAGATTTGCTGCTCAACAAATTACAAGGCATGTTGTCAACAATTTCAATATCTGGACACCACAGCCCAGTGGAAACTTCAAATTTTACGTCGTTTTGTCCCAGCTCAAGTAGCCTTCGAACTGCGTATTTACGATATATCACTGTCATGGATTGCCAGCAAGTTGGATCCATTGATTAACGATGCCGTTAGAACTTGGCTGGCTTTACCGATAAGCAGCTGTCTATCTGAGATTCTTTCACTGCCGTACAAATTGGGAGGTCTGAACATCAGATCCCTGAAACATTATGCTGAATCATTGAGAGTGAAGCTTTGCAACTACCTTAAATCTAACGGTAACGAAGAAATGAAAAGTCTGTGGAGCGAGTCATTTAATGACTACACAAAAATAGACAACTTGCTCACAGTCACCAAAGATATAAATCCCACTCTCCATGATTTGAAGCTTAAACAGCAAGAAAAAGTGTTCGACCATTTATCATCACTAAGTTCCCAAGGAATAGTGTTGAAGACAGTGAGGGAAAACATCAAATCAGATCAAATAGTTCGCTGGTCAAGGTCTACGGCCACACAGTCAGAGGTTATTTACAAGTTTATTAGGAAAAGTATCATTCAACAACTTCCAACAAACTCCAACCTAGCAAGATGGGGCAAAACGTCTAAACCACAATGTCCACTATGTGACGCTTATCAAACAAACAAGCATGTTTTGTCCAACTGTAGCTCCGTTGCAGCTTTGAAAAGATATTCAGATCGTCACAACAAAGTTCTCTCAATAGTTTTAGAAAATATTAAAAAATGCGCAAGTTTGGAAGTCTCGTTGTTTGCCGATCTGGAGTGTGAAGATTTTTCGTCCAGTATCAACGCTGTTTAAATCTCTGCGCCCTGATATAGCACTGGTCCGCGACGACATGATCGAGATTTTAGAACTAACGATATGCCACGAAACAAATTTAAAAAAATCTAAAGAATACAAAATTGATAAGTACTCTCAAGCCCTTCAACTTAATTTAAAGAGTGAATACAATAATTTTAAACTTTTAATTAAAACATTTGAAATTTCTACAATGGGTTTTTACAATACTTTTAATTTATCGCTGGTTAACTTAATTTGGTCGAACGATTTTAGAAACAATTTAATAAACTCTGTGTTATCATCATCTTACTCAATATATTGCGATAGGAATAATGAATGAACCTTATTTTTATTGACTATAATCTTCTATTTGTATTCATTTTTGTCGAGTGATGAGCAAATTAGACTAACAGCCTATTAATTTAAATACTTTATTATATTAAACATTATTTTATATCTATCTTTATATTCATTTTGTGATATTTGATAAAATAAAAGCAGTGTTCCCATAATAATAACATTAATACAGGCTTATAACCTTATATTTGATCCTGAGATTATGAATTTAACTAGTTATTATTATTGAAACTTGTACCTCTGATGTTGTTAGCTTGCATGATGAACAACAACATACTGCAAGCAAACGGGAGGGGATTGCTTTTAAAATAAAGTTACAACGATCGGAAGATGTTTAAACATTGCAAGGCACAAATAAGCCTCCGTAAAAATTCTTTGCCATAAAAAAATGTCCATGGTGTATCGTATTAATAATTATAATTTATGGATAAAAAAATTGATTGCCATTTCATTTTCCATCTGTATTTCCTAAATAACAATTAGGATGACTATGAGTTAGGGTAATGAGATTTTTGGTTCAAGGCAAGAGATGAGTTAGGAAAATTTTTAAATAACGTCTTCATCTTTAAGCATTTCTTTGTTTAATGAGTGGATTATTATTATTGTTGTTGCTGTTGTTGTTGATTATATTGCTGTTATTGTAGTGGTTATTGTCGGTTATTCTTCCACTTAAGCCTTACCTTTAGAAAAAATTCCAGACAAGCAACAAAAATTGCCTCGAAATTGTGATTATAGTAAAGCTTATATATGTATTAGAATATACCAAACATAGTATAATTTCAATAATTACTATAGCATCATGTTACACAACCCATAGCTCCATTTTGAATTTATTTCACAAAACTTGTCATCCAATTTCACATAAGGTATAACTCAAAATGTTGAAAGAAAAATCACCTTGAAAAATGTTAAGACTTTGAATGGATACTAAAAACAAACTTGCAAGTTTTGAACAATAATAAACAAACTCATGGATCAATCGTCTCTGGTTATAACAAACAAGTGACAACAGCTAAGATTAACTAGACTAAGAAGTAGATCCAAAAATTAGAATAAATTAACCTGCAAAAGACTGAGATTATTTTATGTAACTAATGCCTTAATGTAAACTCTTGAAGGATAAAGCAAAAATGTTTTTCCGTCATCATGTTACATCCAATCAAGTCATAATTTCAAACAAAACTTGTTTATCCATTATGCAGCCACTGCTAATGAACGACCAACTAAATAGATAACGGTAATAAGAAGTCTCAGAGTTAAGCAGAAGCAAACCCACACCATAATAATCAAATGGCTATTCACCTTGAACAACACAAACAACAAACACGTGGTACGTACTTGATAGTCTGAGAAACGTCTTTTGTGATCATGCAGACGAGAACTCTTCTGGTTCCAGCCCTCTTCAGAGAATGTCCCAAGGTCAATGCCCCCAGACCGTACGAATCGTTGGTTGCTAGGGTCACGAGGGCTTCATTTGTTACTAAGCGGTGATATAATAAAAGTGTAATGATAAGTGAACATGAATATGGTGTTATAAACATACACGATATAAATTAAAATGTGATAATATAAATAAAAATGGAATAGAGAGGAATGAATTAAAGTAAAAAGTCAACATGAAACCAGGTGGGTATCATTTTATAGCTGAAATCATTAGTCTATTTGGGAGATAATGAATAAAGAGAAATACGTAATATTATATATGCATGTGTGTGCGTATGTGTGTGCGTGCGTGTGTGTGTGCGTGTGTGTGTGTGTGTGTGTGTGTGTGTGTGTATAGACGGTGCATTGGTATACATGGTGAATAGGTGATATAACATGCCAGTCGCTTATGTACTACGATTATGTATAATGAATAAAATATCAAATTTAAGCATTATGCATAAAAAAATTCGCATAGTAATTATTTATATCTGCAGCCTGGAAGAAAAGAGTAGCAAGATTGATTTAGTGAACCAGCAACTGAACAGCAGCAAAATTAACATATAATAAAAAAATCATTCGACAACTATTAAGTACACCTCAATACGACTACTGACTATCCACAACACCAAAATGTATTAATATCTGAAATAACGAATTGTGGCTTAACAAAATTGAATAAAGAATTCTACTGCAATAAATAATTGATGGCAGCTCAAACGCAGATGTGATTTCCCCTTCATATTTCGGTGACTGCATATTGGAAACAACTTGCATAATGTTAAAAGCTGTTTTATGAGCCAACCTTTTAACAAAACATGAATGTGGTCCAAGTGCAATCAGATAGTAACTGCATCACTAACCAGACAGTCTTGCAATTGGCAAACAAACTTTTTAATACTTCTACATGCATTGTTATAGTCATTAAACAAACAAAAATAAAGTTGTTGAAACTGTCGATATAGAGTTACAAAGTCATTTGAAAGTATCTCAAACCCAGCCTAAACACAGCTATATTACTGCCATGTCGCCCCACCAACAAGAGAATGTTGATCTATCTGCTCACATCAGCATCAGATTCCTCACTTATGGCACAATTATTGTTTGGCATGAATCAATGAATATTGCTTTCTAACTTTCCCATTCATTAATTTGTGTTAACATTTAAAAACGCTCATTCATTCCTTCTTTCCTTCCTTCGTTCCTTCATTCATGCATTCACTCATTCATTCATTCATTCATTCATTCATTCATTCATTCATTCATTCATTCATTCATTCATTCATTCATTCATTCATTCATTCATTCATTCATTCATTCATTCATTCATTCATTCATTCATTCATTCATTCATTCATTCATTCATTCATTCATTCATTCATTCATTCAGTCATTAACTCGCTCGCTCACTCATTGTATGTATATATATATATATATATATATATATATATATATATATATATATGTGTGTGTGTGTGTGTGTGTGTGTGTGTGTGTGTGTGAGAGAGAGAGAGAAAGAGAGTGTGTGTGTGTGTTAACTATAACATATAATAAATACAAAGACTCATACACTAAAACGAGCAGCATTCAACTTCCACTGTTTAATAAGTTGAACAATCAACATTTAGTTAGAGACAACTTGACAAGGCATAGCACAGGCATGTTTACCACGTTCAATCTCACGTTCATTCATCAAAGATTCAAACCTACTCAAAACTTATACAGCATATATATTTATTTATGTTTAAATGTTAAAACAATCTCACCTCTCAATTTATGTCTACTTCACATCATCAGAATCCAGAATGTTTTGCCAATGCAGAACATAATCATGCAATATAAATCATTGGAGTAAAGCATTTTAAATAGATAAAAAATATATTTAGATTTTATTACTCCAAAGATTACTCCATCATTAATCCATGTATCAACAACAACTGAGTTAAAATAAATTACATATGATGCTTCCCCTAGTGCCAAATAAACAAACAAAACACCTTGCTGCAGTAGGTTCATTTCATGATTGGCTAATTGCTTATAAATGATCTATTTAAATTCAATAGCAACATAGTTCTATGTTCGAATCAATTAAAAGTATAGAATGAATTGCATTTGATAATAATTAGAAGATATACTGAATGATTTATATTACATTTAACATGGAAGGTTAGTATTTGAAAGAGTTTTGCTATGAACAATCCGATATCATTATTTTAGAAATCAAACAGAGTCATGAAAGTTTTGCTACATTTATCAGTAAGCATGAAAATGATTATTATGATTGTTGCGTAGGTAGGTAAATATTTGCCTGTAAGTGAAACAATGGGGATTCATGCAGGTCAAATGCTGGAATGTATTTCATTCCAGTATGCCAGCAGACAATGGTAACTGATGAAATGATTATAAAAGATGGTGGTGGTGGGTGGCGGAAACAACAATGATGATGAAGATGATGATAACAATGCAGATGATGATGACGATGAAAATGATGATAACAACAGAGATGGTATTATTCATTATGATGAAAATTAGAATGAAGTAATAATTGAAATCAAAGTCAGCATCAATGGGACCAAGTAAGAGATAGCTGAATAATAACTGAATAACAATTAAATACAAGAATGAATCAACTAAGACCCATTTATGTTTGGAACAGGAGCAAAGTAATAATGAAGATGTTATTAAAAAGTAAAGTAAAAGTAACAAAATATCACACACACACGCGCGCACGCTCAAACACATCACACACAAACACACACACACACACACACATATATATATATATATATATATATATATATATATATGTGTGTGTGTGTGTGTGTGTGTGTGTGTGTCTATGTCTTTATAAGCATATATATGAATAATGGTGCTTCGTGAATACAATAAGAAGCCATGAAAAATATTCCAAACAAATGACTGCTCAGTATAAATTATTGCATCCCATAAGAGATGAGCAACTCACTTTCAACTCATCTACATCACAAGAAATCATCCTCACCAGGAAGATATATTGAAATGGTATTAATATATATTATTTATTATTAATTATTAATATATTATTGATATATTAGATGTCTAGCATTTTAAAAATGGCATTTTAATGCTACACTTCTTCACTAGGAGTAAAATATATGAGTAAAATATTAGACTTTTTTGTATTATGAGACATTTTTTATAAAAAAAAAACACTATTTAAATATTCTCTAATAATAATAGCAATTCTAGTATGCAAGAAACAACAATGACAAAAAGCTATGAATAAAAATGTAACTACAGAGTAGCAGTCCAAAATGCCTGAAGGCTGCTTTACAATAACCAGAATTGCATCTACTTAATTTTTCATCATGTGTGTCTTGAAATTATATCAAAATTGAATGAATGAAGTGTAATGTTTTTTCAGCAGTTAAATGAACAAACATTGTAAGTTAAATATTTTGACTAATTAATTTAAAAAATATATAATGAAAAGACCATTGTCAATTGCATGGTGTCATCATTTAAATTTTGAAATCATATTATGATTGGATATCAAAAGTTTTTACTGATAGTGAATCAATTTGTAAGGTCAAACTTTAAACAAAAATGGAGGCATAATAAAAAGGTGATGTGAGCCAGGATGAGATGTTTGTAATTTTTTATAAATTAGGACAAATTAGTTATATTTGTTAGTAATACTTATAATAAAAATATTTTAAAAAACCAATGATTAAAATTTTTGAAAAAAACAAATAATAAACAAACTATAAATCATTATTTATATTTACCTATGATATGATGTGTAATAAAAAATAAATAAAATAATTAAAATATTAGAAATATTTCTTTCCTTTCATTCATCTTCAACTTTTACTAGATAGAGACAACATACAATATAATTAATAAAAAAAATATATAAATAAGCCAGCATAGCTCTAAACTAAACATAATTTTAATTTAATGTAATTTTTTTTAAACTACCAAAGCAAAGCCAGCAAATGAACAAAATAAAATGCAAAAAATTATTTAAAAAAAAACAAAAACCAACAAATTCCCAAGTAATATGTTCATCTATTTACATTTACATTAAAAATATCGTAATTAAACTTCAAATAATTTAGAAATAAAAATAGACTGCAATCAATTAAAAATTAAAGAATGCAAGCAAAAGCAATAGACGTTTTTTTCATTTCACATCTCTGGCGAAAAAAAAGTCAAGCAAGGTTCACCTTGATTTCGGCACTATAGGTCTTAAAAAACACAATTTGAACAACATATTTAAATGAATGAATGAAAAATGATACGAACTTTGAGAAGAAGCCATGTTGTCAATTAATTTTTCTCCAGAAAAATTGAAAATTGAGCGACCAGCAACTGCAAAACTCCTTCCGATACGAAAAGGTCATATACAGCTATATTGCTCGTATGCCAAATATCACAGACCAGTCACTAAAGAATACTCTAGCGCTTTCTATTCTATTTAATTAATTCTATTAATTAAGTTTTTGTTTTAGCATGATAACTGCTGAAAAATTATATTTTATATTCTGCAACTGATTATACATATATTTTTACGCGTAAAGTATTATTTATAACAATTTTTGCAACATGCTTAGGTCAGCCCACATATCAGCGTCGACAAGCATGTGGCCTCGGAAAAGCGTTTATGTACAAAATTGTGATTCGTGAATAAAAATCTTCGACCACGTATAGGGGCCGTCCATAAAGAGGCGTATAGGGGCCTCCCCTTCAATGGGGAGGAGGGAGTCCAAATATTTGTGGCACTTTGTGACGAGGGGGCGAGGATAAACGCAAGTGTGCCCTACCTTTTTTAAAATAAATAAAACAATAAATAAATTTTCATTCATATATATGCGCAAAATGAATATTAAAATTTTCCAGCGAGCAAATAGCTCATGAATATTAATTAAAGGAGGAGTCAAATTTAAATGCCATCGTTAAAGTTTACCGCGGAGCGGGTGTAAAAGTTAATATACTAATTCGTTATATTTTAACAACGGTAAAGCATTTAGATATCAAAATATCGTCATATAAACTTGTCATTCGTTATTTTGATATCAATATAAAATAAAATGCATAAAACAAATACATTGTTTAATGACTCTTCACGCTTAATTTGGGGGGTTGGTAGATTTGTGACACGGAGAGTGGGAGTCAAAAAAAACGTTAAAAAAGCGTGACATCCTTTATGGACAGCCCCATATGAAAAACAGCTTATATCTAAAACAAGATTAATTTATAACTTGAAGAGCGTCAGAAGAACGTAAAAAAGTTTATATCTAATTATGAGTCTAATTTTCTGCAAGTTATGTGAGGTATCTCGTTATCACAATATTTTCAGAGTTCCAGATTGCTTGGTTTATCAATTGCTTTGACTTTGCTTTCGTCGTTATTCGTTGACATAACTTCCTCCCAATCATCAGTCGAAATTTTTCAGAAGAAATTTATGTTGATAACAATGTTTAACAATTGAAAACGCACAAACAACTTAGTGTGACGTCATTTTAATGTTTACATAATGTTTTATTGTAAACTCGTCCATTGAATGTGCTTCGTGTTGTTTCAATAGTTTTATGTTATATTTGATAGTTACATTTAGACAATAATTTAAATATATACTTTGACGCTGATGCGTGTAGCTGGACACTGGTGCAGTTGTACTAAAATGTAGAGTGTAGACTTATAAATAAATTATATTTAAAATTAAAAAAATGGTCTAATTTTATATATTTTTTCAATTTAATTTTTTATATTTTTTAATTTTATATTTTAATTCTAATTTTAATATTTATATACATATGAATCATCTTACAAGCAATTTAATGTATATATTATCAATAAACAAAAAACTAGATGTCGTATTAATGAATTGCTTGGAATAAAACATAACATGGAAGTCAAACCAAAAGTTAAAGCTCGTGTGAGTCTTCAGCGGAGCATGAATGAACAAAAATTAATGAAGAACAATCGTACTAGTGATTTGAACAACAATAATAACAATAACATAAACAACAACAATAACAACATAAGTGAACGTAGCACGGTAGATAACGTATTTGAATTAGACTCGAGATGCAGTAGTGATTCAGTCAGGGACAACCTTGACAGCGTGCATGATTTAAACTCTGATGTCATCCATTCAGCCACTGAACCAGATGAAAATGAAGTGACATCAAACAACAAGATAGAGCTGATTAAAATTGAGAAAGACCTTTGTGACGATAGCATTCGTATTCATTCAGGTGCTCACAGCAGAAACTATGCTGAATATGAAAATTACAACTCCGCCGATGATGATGACGATCGACTAAATTTAGTTGAAGGTAAAAATAACTTGTACATTATTTCAACTACTCAGCAAATAACAATGATTTAAATATGATGACAATGATGTTTATTAAGGTTGTCACAATGATGATGGCCAAGATGGCTATACAAATAACGAGGTGAATATCCGAGATGAACATTACTCGCATGAGAACCGCTTGCTTTCCAAGTTGTCGCAACTGTCCGCAGAGTTTTCAAAGCCAGACTCCGTAGGTTGGTGCTTCAGTCTAATATATTTATTTCAATATCTGAAAATTTATACCAACAATAATTTTAACAAAATTTTTATAAAACTTATGATCTAAATCTTTTTATTCACATCTTAATTCATTCATTAAGATTTTGTCTGAAATAACTTGTGATTAAATTATCAAAAAACTATAAAATCATGAAAGTTAATGTTTAAATTTTAATATTTCAACAAAACAACATTCATGCAACAAACATTCACATCCTATCAATGCAGCATTCATTCACATCCATGCAACAAACATTCACATTCATGCAATAAACATTTACATCCAGGTTTATTGTTGGTTAGTCAACTTCTATCTAATTTTCCTCCTCTTCATTACGATTACGACAGTGATGTTAGTAGCAGTGCTGACAGCCGTGCAAAAAAACCTAGCCCTCCTGGCTTGTCCACATCAGACAACAACAAATTTAACAACCTTGTAGGCAAGAAATCTGAAAAGAGTAAAAGTGACATTTGCAATGGCATAAGTAAATGTTTGTATATCACTGCATGACAGAAAATTTTGTATCGTTAACATATTATCACTGCAATACTTTTGTTGCTAACCAAGTCACACATAGCCGTTAGAAGTTAATTTTCATCGACCTAAACAACATCAATACATTTAAAACACTTGTTTGCAGTAAGAAACACTGCTTTCAACAATCTGCATGATGGAACCTTCAATTTAGGCCATGTTTTAAATGCCGGTATCCAGAACTGCAACGAGGATGGTAACGCTGGCATGGATGATAAGGGCGATGTCATTAACGCCATTCAAATTGGATATAATGTCGGCGATTGTTATAATATCAACGAAGTCGATGGTGGTGATATTAAGAATTCTGATTCTGAAATCTTCGTCATGTCGTTAGTTGTGATTATTTTAAGTTCATTTTAATGTTTTATATCAAGACTTTTCATTTCATAGTAGAAATCGGTGTTCAGAGCTTTTACAACTACGCCGTTCATTATGAATTTTTTACATCGCAGATAATATAAACAAAATTTCAATAGTTTTCTTTATTTAATTATTTTAATTTATTCATCAGATATAATAATTTATGACAATAATTTGAACCAATTTTCTTAGACCACATTTAAAATTGAATGCAAAGTATGCGTTCAACCTGCAACAACCAAATATAAAGCCAAGTAGCAAAGAAGGACATCGTAGATCTCGTTCACAAATGGACACGAAAGCAAACAACTTTTTAACGCGAATAAAATCTCACCAAAGCGACCAAAATAGAAAAAGTAAACTAAACAGTCACTATGATCGGCAACGTTTGTTATCAAGTTTCAACATTGGCCAACAGAAACGTTCTAGGCAACAACTTTGTCAATCACCATTTCAACAAATATTCGACGGTTCCATGTTGATCGGAAGATGGAAGTTGGACCGAATATACAGCGTTTTAATGGAAAGTAAAGACACTTTGGCTAAACTTTTAGAAACTAAAAAGTTAGTAGAGGAATTGAAAGTGCAAAGTTCTCGCCAACAAAGACTTTTCACGTCTCGTTTACAATTATTGCAAAAACAAATACAGCAGCAGCAACAAGAGATTAAGCTCACAAAACTGGGCGAAAACAAACGTTTAAAAGTATTACAAGAACAATTGTTTGAACTGAAAAGTCATTTGAAAAATGTTCAAGCACAACAAGATCAAATTGAAAAACAAAAAATGGAACAACAAATTCTGGAACAACAACAACACATCGAACACGACCAACAAATTGAAATGTTAACGTTTTTAAACGAAAAATTTCAAAATAACGTGGACATGGGAAACGAAAGAGTTAAAGAAGTTATAGAGCACATTCTGAAAGAAAAAGAAATAGATTTTGTTGGTCTTAAAGAACAGAATTTGATTTATTCTCAACAACTTCAACACCAGTTGCAGCAACAAGAAATGCTGCTGAAACTTTTGCACCAACAAACAAAATTGCAAAAACAAGAATTCAACAAAAAATATCAACATTTAGAAACAAAAGTTAAAAATCAAATAGTGAATAGGAAAGAATTTGCATTAGACGAAAAACTACAAGACCTGACGAAACAACAGAAACCTCAACATCCCTGTAAATTTTTGCAACGTAAAAGTTCTCCATTAACAAAACAAGAACACAAACAACATTTAAAAAAGGGTAAACAACAGCTAATTAGAGTTAGGCAGCTAAAACAACATAAAGTTTTAAGATATCCAAATCAAGTAACAAATTTTGATGCAAAAAATAACGCAGAGCAATCTAACGAAACTTTTTTAGAAACAACCGAACAAGAGTCTAACATTGGTTGTTTAGCATTACAACAAAAGAAAACAAATTGTGATTTGGAAACCATGCCCCAACAAAGGAAAAAACTGTCTCGACAAAAGATAAGCAGCGACAAAGTTAAAAACGAAGAACAACAATATAAACATCAACAACTACTGTCAGAATTTAGATGGCATTCAGTTCAACAACAATCACAACAATTTAACGATTCAAAAAAACAAAAATCTCTTTCGATTCCGACAAAATTTTGCAAACAAAAATTGAATTCAAAAGAAGTTCGACAACATCATCATCAAATCAAAGATATTTGCCCCAAAAATAGCAACAATCTACTTTTAGATCAACAAAATAATCAATCCAAAAAAAAATCAAAAATTATAGAAGAGATGCAAAAAGATCTAGAAGGAGACACAAAAGAAAAGTTAAACTCCAGAGTTAGCATTGAAAAAAACTCTCCTCAACCACTTTCAGCAATTACAGAAACAACAACCAGAATAACAACCAACTCAAGTAAGTCAAACAATGAATTATGTGTAGCTCAGCCAATGCATTGATGTATATAAATAAATATTAGGCTTGGCAAAAATTATGTCGGTTTGGTACTGTACAGTTTATAATGCGATTACTTGGCTTTTATTATAGATATTTAGTCGGAATAAAATCATTGTAATCTACGCTCGACTTCCAATAAGAAATAAGTTTATCGATGCCAGGAGCATAAAAATTATAGGTTTTGAAAGCGATGAACTGTAAGAAAGCGTTTTTGTGACATCTTCTGTTATGAAGCACTGTTCTCATAAAAGTTGTTTGAAAAAAAAATAATAATTTGTTTGTGAAAGGTCACGTGAGTGTGGTGAGTGAAGCAGGACCTTGTGAGTCAGCTCCTTCAGCTTATTTAACGTCTTTTTTGCGACTTGTGGTCTACCGTTATTGTGTATAAAGAGAGTGCCCTAGAATATAACATTTCCTGGGCGCAGGGACCTAATTTTAAGTGCATCAAGTGGCAGATTTAAACAACGTTGACGGGGAGCCACACATTTTTAAAATGTATAAATTAATCTAATGTTTGCTAGTGTGGCTAAATTGAATTGGTGACTTTTTTGCTTATAATCCCATTTTTGGTCAATTTTTAATACGGTGCGTTTTTATCATAATTGGTCCAGCTACTGAACTTAACATTGTCTATTGTCATAAAAAAATCTAGCTTTTATCACAGATCACAGTCCGCTCAAAAAATATATATGCTTATTAACAACTTTTGAGTAATTTTGGCCAGGTTTGCTTCAATAAATGCTTTCAGTTTATCATCATCAATTTAACATGAACGTTCGCAACACTTCATCCTCAAGACCCATACCAACTGTAAAAACTTATTGTAACCAACCTTCTGTAGTTTGATTAAAAGCACCGACATCTCATCCTTCCACAATATTACCAGTTGCCTCGGCCACGTTGTACTCGAGTTTCAACTCGTGAAGCAAAATAATTTTAAAATCACGCTTTGAAAAGCTTTTTAACTATCGCTTAGAAACAAACCCAGTGGAATGTTTAATCAAGTATTTATTATAAACCGGATTAAAAAAATGACCTTTACAACGAATTATAATTATTAATATGTCCAATAATAATAAATTGAAAACTTTAAGTCGAAAAATTAAGTTATGTAAGACCGACATCATTTTTGCACCAGCCTAATATTTTAGATTAATGTGTGTGGAAATGTAAACATTTAGATCTATTTTATAAGTCGTCTGAAACTTTTTTCGTCGTTCCTGTTTTTATTGAACTTTTATAGTTTGGTGATTTTGATAGTCTAATCCGTTTGTTTTGCTTGCTAAAATTAGCGATTAAAATATACGAAAACAAGATGCACCAATCTTTGTAATAACAAGATCGGTGCATCTTCGAAAATATATGGTAAAATATTTGCAAAAAGATAATAGGAATAAAACTGGTAGAGTTATTATGGGTCTATATTATTATTATATAACTTTATTTATGTAGATAATTAATTAAAAAAGGTAGGAATGAGAATATTGCTGACGAAAGGTTCAGTGAAGATTTGAAGATGTTAGTTGATAGGACCAGTGCTAGTGACTGCAGACGTCATTGGGATGAGATGGAGGAAGAAAATGAGGGAAATCACAACAGTTCCCGAGAAAATTATTTGAAAAACTACGAAGATGAAGAGGATGGTGATAATTTTGTTGACATCAATAAAAAGAGTAAAGAGAATAATTACAACAAAAGAAATGAAAAAAAATTCGACATTAATTCAGATGCTTGCAATTTCAATAATGTTAATGATGAACATGATGATATTAATTGCTTGACGTGGGAACAAAATTTAGCAAACGATGTAATACTTAATGAGCTTGTTGATGAAAGCAAACAGCGTGCAACAGTTTCGATGTATGGATCTGGTGGTGATGGCGATGATGATGATTTTAAAAATAGTAAGAATCGTGATGAATGTAGAATCATCAAAAGGATTCTAAATAGTCCTTATGTTCTTGATATAAATAATACCCTGCATGTTGATTGTTTTGAAAATGAAAAAATTTCTCAACTGGCCGATGCTGAATTTAATAATTTTAATATGGTTTTACAAAAAAATTATGTGCAAGAAGGCAATAAAGTTGGTGAAGATAAAAGTTATGTTGATGGTGTTGCAATTGATAACGATGATTACGACTGTCGGTCTTTGAAATCGGAGAAAGGAAATAAACCGAATAAGATTGATGAGAAAATGAAAACTTCAAAAAGACAGCCACAGGATGAAAGAAAAGAACCATCACTAAATCATGACCTACAGCAGCAACAATTTAGTCAAAGATTTCAACGACGTCGGATAAATTCTGATTTATCTAATGAAATAAACTCAAAACTTTCAATTCAAGAGCAACTGAGGGAACAGCATGAATTGTTGCAGAAACAACAATCTTTGTTAATTAAAATTAAAAATGAACAAGAAAAATATTATAGGCTAAAAAATAAACGTGATAATATTCAAAGTCATTCGCAAGGAGAGCAGCGTCAAGAAACGGAAAAATTTAAAAATTTTCCTACTACTAATAATACTCTCTTGGTAAATAATGAAGATTTTTCTTTCGATAATATTCATGATATACCAACAACAGCTGCAGCAAATTTCAAAAAAATGTCAGAAAAAACAAATGGAACATTATTGGCAACAATTAATACAACAGAATCAGATAAGTTTTCAAAACCATCTGAGTATCGCAGAGTTAGATTTAACAAAACTATTGCTTCAACAAACATTTCAACAGCATCCAATTTTAAACCAACACATATTGTTTCAGAATCGCCTCATTTCAATTCGAAGAAAAAATCATATAAATCTATGAAGTTGGCTAATTCAAATTTAGATAAAGCCTCAATGTATTTGCATGAAATCATTTCAAATGAAGAGATTGCACATTTGAAAGTTCCGGATTCAGAACCTGAATTAGAATGTGACACCGCATTTAAAAACGTTTTGAAAAACTCCACAAATAATGATTTCAACAACGATGATTTGCCAAAAAATGTTGAACAACCAGAAAAAAAGAAATTGGAGGGAGATTTCCATCAACAATACGTCATCGAGTTAATACAACAAAACTCCCCAACTTCTTCCACACTATCCAGCCCCAACTACAACAATATTTGTGGAAACGATCAGCAAGAAAAACTGGAACAGTTAAGAAATATCAAGAATAAAAATTATAACACTAATTTTTCAAAAATTCCAATGCGCCAAAACATTCTAACTAAACAATCTTCACAACAAACGTTTTCACCATCGCCATTTTCAATTGACCCTAACTCCTTCATCAACCAGGCATATTGTGATTCTTCATCGACAAAAAACATTTACAACAAAAAAGGCAAAGGCGAGGAAAGTAATTTTGAAATGATTACTGATGACTCTACTTCAGTTTCAAGTCAGAGCATACATCTGCAGCAGTTGAATTCGTCCGACGAATCTTTTGACTTGAAATTCCTCGATGATTGTTATGACCCCACACATTACGCGACATCTTGTTCGGAAGAAGAAACCAGCATTAATGATGTTCAGACTTACGTAAGCTGCACAAAAAATGTGTGTGCATCGGGTGAACGATGTGAAGGTAGTAACATTGCTACTGGCAATAGATCATACCGTAATAAATATAAAAATAATTCCTCAACTGTTCCAATAGATTATGCTACTGATAATGAAAATAACTGCGATAGATATAATGATGGGTTTGCAAAAAAGGATTTTTTAGACAAATTTAATTGTGACAACGTCAACAAAAAATTGGAAAAATCAGAAAAAATAACTGGGCGTTACATTGTTGACAAACATTCTTCGAAAAGTCATAATGAGTTAATTAAAGTGTACACAGAAAAGTATAAAGATGATTTGATTGATCAAATTGATGAAATAATGGGGTTCGGTGTCGGTCGCAAAAGTCAACACAAACTTCTTAAAGAATCGGCTGATCTATTAAACAATTCATCACAAGAAATGGTTAAACAAATTCCATTGAGAAAGCCATCTAATAATGCTTTTGAAGAAAGCGTGTTGACTCATAAGAATAAAGAATCACCTTTCTTTCTGGTCGAAGACAAGAGGATGTCAAATCATGCTGAAATGTATGTGGACAGAGTGTGCGCTCATGGCCAAAGTATAGTGCAAGCCATCGAATGCGAACTAAATTTTGTTAAGCCGTATTTAACAAATACTGAAAATTCAACCACTACAAAATTGGCTAGAAGAGAAATTACAAAAATTACTCAATTTTTGCAAGCTGAAAAATAAAAATAAAAAGCCAAATAAATTATACGGAACTGGAAATTCTCTATTTGATCAATTTTTTCAATTTAGTTGTTAAATATTGTTTTCACTTGGTATGTTTAGAAGAAACTGTTAAAACAGTTTGGTCTATAAAAACGATTATATATCTAAAAGATGAATGAAGCCAAAAAAATTAAATAATTATTTATCTTTTCAATTGTTTGTGATACAAGTAAACGAAAAAAATATTTCGTTACATAATTATAACAGTTATGTATATTTTAGTTAGTTATTCTTAAAACAACAGAGCTGGTGTATCAATGAAGGATTCCGTTAGCTTAATGGTACATTGATAATATGCAAATCACTACAATATGCTATTTACCCCTTAAGCCGCAATATGCTAATTATCCCATACAACCCTCGAAGATGAATTTTATAACATATTTCAGTTTTATTCAAGGGGGGGGGGGACATCTGACGATTGAAGCCAATTGCAAAGCTTCCGCAATACTTAACCGATTTTTCAGGCCGTATAACTGCGATTTATTTGTAGAAAAATAAAAAATGGTACATTAGTTTTTATTGATTAAAAATATATAATTTAAAAGAACAATAAAAAATAGACAAATTGCTTCTCAAAAGTATATAACATTATTGTTATGATGATTATACATATTAAACAAAAACAATTATTAATTATATTGTGCATATGTTTAAAAATACTTAAAGAACTGTGAAATAAAACCCTCAAATCATTCAATTCCTCACAACAACTTAAACTATTACCAATAATTTTATAAACCGGTTCATCATCTAAACCCATCTGACCAGATTTCACTGCAGCACACTTACATTCAAATCAATTTTCCAAAACCGACAACATCCATGAAACTTTTCAAGATTCTTTTGTAATACTTCACGATCATTGTCTTATTTTATACAACTAAACAATTTCGCATTGTCTATATATAAATACAAATTGACAGAATCATTTTTAACAATACCAAAAAAATCATTAAAATAAACAAACAATATATAACAAGACATAAGTCTCTATGAAAACGAATTTTCCCCAACGCCCAAATGAAATGACTATTAATTCGCAAAATTTGCGGCATTAGCAAAATGCAAGATAAGAAAGATTGTAGGGAAAAGAGATCGCGTGAAGTCCTTGTGTCACTTGTTGAACATCATCATATTTCAACTACTACAAAATGTTAAAGATCGGGTTTTGTGGATGTCAATGGTCGCCAATGTCCTGATAGGATAAGGTACGAGAAAGAAGAAAAAGAGTGTTAATGCATTCTATTTTCAAAAATGAACTTGAAAATTTCGTTTTCAATTCAAAATTTACCCTATTTGGTAAATTAATTTGGGTAAAAGTTAAATAAAAGCTTTTCACTCCACACGGGGTTGTGTCCCATATGCTACCCCATATTAAGTTCTTTCGATACCCGTCAACTTAGTCAAAGACTGGAATAAACTATTAACACCTTACCTCTTAAAGTATACTTAAGTCAAAGATTACTATTTATTTTTCTGGATTGATGTCTTGATATCGTTTGATCGGATTTTTTTTTTGGCTGTGATTGATTTTGAGGATGTAATAATGATAACTAAATAATTATGAAAAAAAAACAAAATAAAACAAAAATTAGGAAAAAATATTAAAATTACTGGCACATTATGGCACCATCTTAGGAGCTGCAGTGCCGTTAAAATCTTCATTAGAAAAAAAAGTTCTTTCGAAAGATAAATTTAAATTGGCACATTTAACGTTAAATTGATTCATTCCATTTATGGACAACTTTCTCATCATGCAAAGCTGCAAAATCATTTTTTAAGCAACTATTTGTATACAATTTGAATTTTTAAGTTATTTTTAAAAAATTCAATAGAAACTATTTATTAAAATAGAAAAAAAATGTTTTTTGAAAAAATTTTTTAATGCTTCTAGTGTTATAAGTATATGTATGGACTGGTTATTATGTTAATAAGATGAATCTTCATTCACAGTAAATATCGCTGCTAAACTTTTTACTTTCTTCTCTAACTACTTCTCCGTCACGGAGTTCAGAGTTGATCTTAAAATTCATCTGTTTGTAAAACTCATTGATGTGAGCTGTTAAACACTGCAAAAAGGGAAACAAATTGTTTGATTGAACTGTTGAAAAATTGAAAGACGCGGTAAATGTTTGTCTATAGTAAATTAATCGTATCTTTAGATAGGTTTGCAAACGAAATAATATATCGACATTTTCAAAACATCTAGCTCTCGTTGATGTGAACTATATCGCTTATATATCGATAAATGTTAATATGAACGGTATCCGTCGCTATATAGATAGTTAATCTCAAAAAATCTCAGACATCGACAACAAAATTTTGATCAGTTGGACAAGTCTCGCGAAACTAATCAAAGTGTAATAACATAAACGTGCAAAAACGTTTAATAACGAACCTCTTCGATACTTTAAGAAAAGAACAATGTTTCTTTTCTTGGTAGACATCGCTCACTTGTAATTTTCGGAAAGCATGTACCTTGATTACCTATGTATATATGCCACCAATAAAATGAATATATCTTAAAAAATCTATAAGAATAAGAAACAATAAATATTTCCAAACTTGAAAATGCGGTAAAAAAAATTCAATTTTTCTTTTTCTTTGCAGATTATGACAATGAATCTATGGATGTTTCGCCGGAGAAGCCACATTTGCTGCGGACTCCCGTGGGCCTATCAATTTAGTTACACCGTGTGCAACGGTAATTACCATCGACTACGTACAAAAATAACATGTTGAGATATTGAGGAATTTTATCACGGACCTAGTAAATTTTCATGAATATTTGCAATATTTAGCGCGGATGAATTAAAAAAATAAGTCGCGAAATTTAATTAGGGTAGCAGAAAAATTTATGCGGCGCTGTTAACCGTGGACGTAGAATCTAGCATTCTAAGGATATATAGCAATCGTTGTAGTCTTTCAAAATATACGCGGTGGTTTTTATCGTGGATGCAACCTTTTATTTCATATAAACGGCCTCATACATTTAACATATATTCTTCTTCTTTCTCGTGCCTTATCCTTTCAGGACATTGGCGACCATCGACCCCCACAAAACCCTATCTTTAACACTTTGTAAGAGCTGAAATGTGGTGATATTCAACAAAAATAATATCTCAGCAGCGTTAATCTTTTTTTTCATTTTTTTTTAGAAATTGTCCAGGACTCATAGCCGTAAGTTAGCACAGGGAAAATATAACACCCATACAGTTTTAATTTTGTTGATATTCTGATTTTACTATTGGCGAGGATGTTTTTCATTTTAGAAATGCATCTTTCGCTACAGCTATCTTTTGTCTTTTTACGTCTTTCTACCAATCATCAAAAAGATCGTTAACGTATTCAGTCCATCTTTCAAGTACTTTTTTTCTCTACGATTACTTCACCGAATTAACTTTTATGCATTATTGAATTGAATTGAATTACAAATTGAATTACAAGCCCTTTTTCCAATGATTTCTTTGATGTTTTATACATTGCATTTGTATTACTTTTTGTATTACTTTTGTATTACTTTTTGTATTACTTTTCAACGATTTCGCACTTGTCATTTAACCATTTCTCCTTTACCTCCAAGCGCATTTTTATGATATATATTTTAATAAATATAGCGGACGATAAAATTTACGATGTCATACTTTTCTTTTTTCATATTCTCTCTTTGAATAATTATTGTTAATATATAGGCCAGTTTTAAACATGTCACTCTTTAGTTTAGACAATTGTGTTGTGCTCGTTCTGTCAGCTGCTTGATTTCACCATATACTGAATATTGTTATTGTTGAGTTCATGGAAAGCATTTCACATTCCAAGTGGGCTCTTGTCAATGTCAGTGCATCACCAGTTTTGGTACGGCCGATTAAAATTTATTTTTTCGATTTTGATTTGTATTTTGTAATTTATTTATTTTTTTTAACTAGTTTTATTAAAACTTTTAATTTAAAAGTATAAAATATTAAAATTATTGTGAGTAAATAGATAATAAAGAATAAACTACTCACAATATGATATGAATGAATGAATAATATATGAAATGAAGACAACCTGATGGCTATTATTATTTATTTATAATATAGTAGATGATACAGTGAAGCACAAGAATAATTTAATTTTAATTTAATATTTTATTTGCATCATAAATTCACTAATTGACTAATAGTGAATTTATTTATTTATAACTTACTGTAAAAAAAGATTTTTAATTCTAACAATGATTTGAACTTTCTGGTTATGGCCTTATGTTAGTCCTTTTTCTTAGTCTTTTTCTTAGACCTTAAAAAAAGAACCATACAACAAACACTCTTCCTTATGAACACTGCAACAAATTAACAAATTGATAAAAAACAATGTCTGTTATTAATTTTTGAAATAACTTTTATTCATAACTTTTATTCGACCACTTTTGGAGTTTGCGATGTCAGTTTGGTCCCCAGATTTGAAGGGTGATATTGAAGTGATTGAAAGAGTCCAGCACAGAGCAACAAAATTAGTTCCTTTTATAAGAAATTTTGCTTACATCGATTGTCTAAGAGAATTGGATCTAATAACATTGATAGAAAGAAGAAGAGGAGGAGATTTAATTCAGATATTCAAAAGCAAGCATAAAATGGACAGAATTAATTTAATAAATCAATTTAATAATGTTGTAACTAGAACGCGAGGTCACAGTATGAAATATTACAAAGAAATAACAAGACATAGAAGCAGAGAGAATTACCTATTCAATAGAACAGCAAATATCAGGAATTCATTGCCAAATGAACTTGTCAATGCGCAAACATTAAATAGTATTGATTGTTGGATGAACAACAATTAATCAACGAATCGGCTGTGCTAGCATACCTGACAGCATGCTCTCTGGAAATTTCCAGAACAGCATTACTACTAATACTACTACTACTACTACTACTACTACTACTACTACTACTACTACTACTACTACTAAATAAGTTCCCCCGAGTAAGGACGTGATGCTGAAATAAATGAAGAATTTTAGTGACAATGAACTGCATAATATTTAGTCGATGATCTAAATGATTTGTTTTCAGCAACTTGCAAAATTAATGGTTTGTTTTTTTGATAAGATTGAGGCCGAACAAGTATTTTAAGGAAATCTGATGAAAAAATTTACATTTTGCTGACAAGTTGTATAAATAATGTAACAAATGTTTCAATAGATAAGTTAGTGATGTGTTTGGCTTGCTCAGGTATATTTTCTACATTGCTTTTTTTAAGTAAATAATTTTTTTTATAATTTTGAAATGATTTTTAATTGAATATCAAAATTCTAAATCTGTTAATTTCATAAGATTAATTTGAAACTTATAGTGTATAATTTGTTGTGAATGAGGTACTGAAATAAATCATTCTTAATTAAATTTTGTAATTTCTATAGTATTCATTTATATTTGTTAGGATCATGTTGCTTCTGGATCATTTGTTGATGATGGCGATGATGATCCAGGTGGTTATATTATTTTAACTGTTTTTGTGATTAATATTTGAGTTAAAATTGTTAAAAATAAATTTTGTTTTGAACTTTTTATTGTTGTCTGAACCCAATTAACCAGGTGAAATAATTTACACACGAAAAATTGGATTAACTAATAAAAATTTATCATTATTTTTATTTGTTTCTTTTGCGTGCCAGAGTAAAAAGACTATAAGAAAAATCAGCTGAAATTGGGTCATCTGCTACTGTAGAATTGTTTGAATATTTTATATATAAATAAACTAACATGTTTCTCAAGCCACAAATTAAAAAATTGCTGAAATCTTTATAAAGTTTCTTATTTTATACTAATATTAATGCTAGAATTAAGATGTGGTTAATTTAATAACCAATCAATCTTTCTTTTAAAATTATCTTTTTATGATTGCTTGTTTTAAATATTTCTTAGAGTTGATCAGCTTAAAGTCATCATCTAACCGAGATTCAGATTCAAGTTTGTAAATTAATTTACTCAGGATTCAAATGCTTTGTATTGATATTTATTCATTTATTCCTTCATTAATTCATTCATTGATACAAAACGAGATTTATTTCTTAAAATACACAAATGTAAACATTAAAATCTGTCAAGGTTTTGATATAATTGATGAAAATGTTTTTGGAAATGAAGGGGAAGATGCTTCCACACAAACAACTGCACCAGTTAAAACTCAAAAATCTAAAGGGATCCAGATAAGTAGTGAAGAATTATCAACAAAGCCATTTTCTCCATTATTATCTTTGACAATTGCTGTGGTGATTATTGGAGTTGGTAAGACTTTATAATACTGTATTTTTAAATTCTGGTTTTTATTTAATTTGCTTGCTTTTATATTTTAATATAGTTGTGTACCAATTTATGGCTCAGTCAAGTCAAACTTACAGCATGATAACGACTGTAAGTTAATACATAATAATAATGATTTTATTTTTGGTGGTATTTAATAATGGTATTGCCGTATCTCCTATTGTAAACTTTGCTGGAAGCAAAGCACTTATGACGTCACACATCAATTAAAGTTGGTGCTGGTAACTCTCTTCTAACAGCATCAGTTTAGGTGATCGAAAAAACCTACAAAATATGATATAGAAGTGTCCTGTTCAATGTTTAATCAATCAATATAATAATTGTTCTCTTAAAACTCATGTGAAAACTAACTGGTTAATTACATGCTCTCTATAAGCCAGAAATCAGATGAGGCAGACCACGTTTGACATACGAAGACCAAATTCACAAACATTTTGAGCATTTGAACCTGGAACAACTAAATGAGGAGCTGGCCGAACTTGCAAAAGATAGAGAGTTTTGGAGAAATATTGTTGTACCTAAAAAGCCAGCCCGATGACGATAAGTTAAGTGACAGTAGAAGTAGGTCGATGACATTAACTTTTATAGATATAAAAATCCTTTCTATCTTTGTCCAACTTTTTTAAATTCAATCATCCCGCTTAAGTCCATTTTCTGGCAGGTCTTGTTTTTTTCAGTTTCTTTTTCTAATCTAATATCCAACATTTTAAATAATTTATGATTTTTTTATTTGCATTTTCATACAGTTAGAAGATACTTATTTGCATTGGTTTGCAGTTAATCAAAGCGTGTTTTTATTTTTTAATTTATTCTATTTTCAATTTGTCCTCAAAAGATAAACTTCCTCTCTCGTGAATTTTCTCCACTCTTATTTTTACTTTTTTTAATGGGGCTTACAATAAATGTCTCGAACTTCTCAAAAATGATTTTGGACTTTCCATTGTTCAACTGCCTTTTTCAATAGCGTGTTCCTTTGTTCAGTTATTTTTAAAGATTTTATTTTTAGCGTGTACAGATGCATATTTAACCCGCTTTGTTCGTAAATACTGTTGAAAGAACGAATTTTCACAAATTTAGGTAACACAAAACCATAAAGGATTGCAATGAAAAATATTGCAGAAACTGATAAATTCATGATGTTTTCTTCATAAGATATTAGATTTCCTATTGCATTTAAAATGTTTAGAAAGTCTTCTACTCCATCATGTATGCATATGTACTTCATTTTACACCTTGTCCAGAGATCAAAGTCAAAATATTTTATCGATGCATAGAAAATGAAAAAAACGAAAATAATTTTTCAATATCCCTGAAAATAGTTACAGAATTTACAAAAGCAAAACTTCAGCCTAAGAAAAAATAACATTATTTTACATTAATTTTGGGAAGGCTTTAAAAAATTAATCAGTAAAATGGGTTTTATGAACATTTCTTCATATTGCTAAATACATCTGATAAGATTATGTTTTTTTTTTATTTATAAAAGATGCTTCTCTCTGAATTGTGAATCCCGTCCTCGCCCCCTCTTTTGGTTGTTGTTGCAGGGAATTCAAGATAGTTCTCGCTTCTTCTTCTTAACTCGTGTTAAACACTTTTTTGCCAAATCTGCTTTTGCTTTTTCTGACCCTTTTCTCTGCAACTCTCTACCTACTTTTCTGACTACTTCTCCATCACTTACGAAGTTCAGAGCGGATCTCAAGACCCATCTGTTTTCAAAATTCATTGAGGAGCACTGTTGAACATCGCGGAAATAGCGTTTTACAAGCTAATTAGTTGATTGATTGATAGATTGATTGATTAATTGATTGATTGATTGAACAGCTTTAATAGAATGCTACGCTAATGTTTCCAGGTCAACGTTTAGCTCAATTAGCATAATTCAATTCCTTCGCGTAATTCAATAGTGACATCTCTTTAAACATTTTTCAAAATTAGTTTGCCATAGATTTTGCGCTGAAATTACCCTACTGTTGTATAACTTTACTGAAAACTAGAGTTGCAATGACGTCACACATTTGTTATAATTAATGCAAGGGTCTCATCAGTTTTGGTTCAAGTGATTGACGAGAACTAATAAATAAAACATGACGTAAACGCTTCCAGTTAAGCTGGTTTATTTCGATTCTTATGTGTAATTCCCTTTTAAAATCTACTTTTATATTTTTTGGTTGCAGATTCATTTAATTGCTTTATGAAAAGAAAAAAATCGTTAAAATTATTAAATTTTTTGTAAATTCGATTTGAAATTTAAATTTTTAGGCTCCTTATGGCGCAAGGCATTTTAAACTACAAAAGCAGATCAGAATGTTGCATAAGAAGCTCAGGAGTGAACGACAAATAAATGTATTCCTCCTTCGAAGAATGAAGCATTGTTTAGATGAAAACACCTTCAAATTCAAAAAAGAATTTTTAGATCGTCAACAAAAAAATTTAGTTAGAATTGAAGAAATTTTTGATGTGATCGTAAAACTTAATTACACCATTAAAAATGCAACACTGTTATACGACGCTAACTCATTCAAGCAGGAAACAATTGGCAATGAAATTAAAGTAGATTCTAGCTTTTTAAAAAAAAATTTAAATTTTGATAAAATAAAAACTGACAAAGTAAGAGGCATATTTGAGGGAAATAAAGCGCACAACGATGATGATTATACGAAAAAAAAAATTACAAAAAATCGCCGTATTAATTTATCGAAACAGCCTGAATCGTTTAATGCGCGAAAAGCCAGAAAGGTAAGTGAAAGCAAAATCGGTGATTTTATGAAGAACGAACATTTTGATCAGTTACTAAAGTATAGCTCTAATATATTTACTAAAACTCAAAGTATGTTTAAGAGATATATGAGAAAGTTTTCTATTCCTATCAAGGTTAAAAAGGCCCTTCCGCTGTTTAATGAATTTAAAAAACTGTTTCATAACAAATTGCTACCTAATGCTCCTCTGAAACAAAAGAATTGGTTTTTGTGTCAGTATATTTGGTGGGGCGAATATTTGAATATCACTGACCACGACAAATTTTTATCGGCTGAGTGGGATTTTACTAAGGCTTTCCCTTGTGATGTTTTTGGCTGGCAGAAAATGAAGAAAATTCTTAAACCTAAAATTCCGTTGACCCATGAAGCGTTCAATGGCTCCTACGTGCATGTCGAAAATAATACGAATGAAAAACTTGATCGAGAAGACGAATCAAAATTTTCTGGTAACGCTAACGGAGAATGGTATTTTCGAAGGTTTAGACCCGCGGAGCCAGAAAACACATGGTATTTGTGGATGTTGGAAAGATCGGTTAATAAAAACACTTAAGATTAATTTAGATTAACTATATCAAAGATTCAAAACCTTTTGTTTTAGGTTAATGGTGGAAGTTTAACTTTGAAGTTTTCTTTACTTATTATTACCATGTAATAATACGATTAAAAATGTTTTCAAACCGTAACCAAGCCGAAAAATGTTTTTTACTTAATTTGTTTAGTTAATTGTATTTTCGTTTTGTGTTATTATGTGTTTATCTTAATTTAATGTAAAATATTTTGTTTTCTTTGATTTTGGTGGTCTTTCAATTAAATATTTATGTTCATCTGAATTTTATTTGATTTTAATTTCTGTTTTTTCAGCTTGATTGATATTGGATTTGTCTATCAGTCAATATACAAACATTTCCACAAAAAGATTTCAGTTAATGATAAAAATTTTTTTAGAAATTTTTTAATTTAGAAACATTGTGACCGACATGAGATAAGTCTGTCTGTTCCCGTCTTTTAACTTCGAAATTCGTCGAAATACTTTGGTGACGCGTAGTGCAGGAATTTGTAAACGAAAAGAACTGATATGAAAACATGATCAACAGGATGTTTAACTTGCTGAAGAGGTAGTATGCTCTAATAATGGTTTGCTATTATAGATGATTCTAATGAATTTTTGTTGAAGTTTACAAATTTTGTCAATGAAATATGGTAAACTTACCTAAAATTACGTTACAACAAGTAAAGTAAGCCAAAAAAAACTATTGTAAGTAATCATTAATGTTTCTAAATTAAATTTGTTTGAATTTTTATATACGGTTGAGAAATGGATTATTTTGCTTTTTAATTCTCGTTACGTTCAAGCCAAGATAAATTATTTTGAAAGGTTAAGCATTACTATATCTACGGGTTAAACCTAAGAACTTTATCGAACCCCATTATTATTTTCGAAATTGTTTCCTAAACTTATTTTCCATAACTTTTATTGAATTTGTTAATATTTTTGCACCAATGAATGTATAGCAAGTTTTCGAAATATTTGTTCAGAGTTTATATTATTTATAAACGAATAAACCAACCAACTTTGATATTTCAACAATTAATAAAATAAAATGGTGTCATCCATTAATATATATTATGCAATTGAGCACTGTCAAGATGTTAGGCAATTTATTTATGAAAATGGAAAACAACAGAGGTCTCAAAATCGACCCTTACATGTAGCGTTTTTGATTTGATTGCTCAAAAAAACAGATAGAGATCTGTTGGTTAGAAAACTTAAGCCAAAAAAAGATATCGTCGAAAGAAATCATAAAACGATGACATGTTTGATAAAATGTTAATCTCTGATATGTAAGAATTCTCCCTTATACTTACTATTTTGTTCTAAGATATTCGAAAACGGTGACAGTAATGATATCGGTCTGTAATTATTGATACTTGCATCATTTATGTGGCCTTTTTATGAACAAATATTGGAGAAGGTAGTTGGATTTTGTTTGATTGTTTGTTAATGGTTGATTTTCTTGTATGTGAAATGCTTCTCGAAATTTTCATCATGTCTTCAAGCCAGTCCAACTCTGGTTTCGCTCAACACCGCTTCATGACCCTTCACGCAGATGCAGATCACATGGTGTTTGTTTATTACATGAATTTAAATAAGTCATTAGCACTTCCTGTAATTTCTCGCTACGGAGATGACTTCAAATTCTGTTGATTTTGCCACTGAAGGTATCGATAGATTATCTCTGGAAGACAAGACTCAGTTGAAGTACGTCGACTCCGAACAAGTGACGCAAACGGACCAGCTGAATAAAGCTCTTTTAATTGCTTATCTGAAACGACTAAACAGGGAAAAACCAACTATTTTCAATAAAGAAGAGCCCATGCTTATCGAAGATTATGAAACTAACGACTTTCTCTGAAAATTGTCTCGCGTAGCCTCGCACAAAAATTATATTAATTATTTTTAGTTCAAATACTTACATAACATTACAAACTTTACTTAGATTTTGACAACTTTGACATTAGATTATTAGATAAGCTGATAAGGTCAGGATTATTTATTATTAGTACTGAATAAAAAATAAATTATGTACTATTGGAGTATTCTTACTTTTACTATTTAGTAATTAGAGTTTTAAACAACTATGTTTTGCTACTAGCACAGTAGTCAGATGTAGATTAAGTCATTATAAAAATGATTTGTGTTCAATTGTTTAATCTTTAACACATGTATAATCAGTGTATTGCGTAATAATATAATTTGGGATCATATTTGTATTAATTTTATAGTTTTCTTTCTAAATTGTGTAATTTTTAATCCGGCAATCTAGGGAGATATGAGGTGCATAGTGATAGGTATTGGAGGGTAAGTGTTTTACAGTTTCATGCTTTATATGGGTATATTCATTTTTATCATTTGAATTTTTCAGCTGTTCAAATGCTGGTAAAACAACCTTAAGTCAATTTATTCAAGATAGTTTTGAAAGTGTTGAAATAATACACATGGACGAGTTCTACAAAGTAACTGTAAAGTAAATTTATAATTTCAGCTTCACAACTTTATTTAACTTTTAACATTTTTAGAAAAATGATCATCCAGATTTGGAGCTGTGCAAAGTTTACAATGGAGAATTTGTTAACTGGGATTGTACATATAATTTTTTTTTAGAATAACAAGAACTGTTTGTTGATATTTTTTTTGTTTTACATAGGTCTCTTGTCTTATGACATAGCAAGGTTCAGGGATAAGTTTTATAAGCTTTACAATGCTTATACAAAAAAACCCATAGATATTCTTGTTGTTGAAGGAATATTTGTTTTCAGTATAGGGTTAGTTATATTTCTAGATATATCCAGTAAGATCTCATAAATAATGCATTTTACAGTTTCTTGCAGGATGTTCTTACAAAAAAGTATTTCCTTGATCTTCCATTTGAAGAAGGATACAGAAGAAGAATGTTAGCTATTTTATTCCTGAAACAAATTTTTTGAGATTATAGGGCTAATGGGTATAGGGCTAATTGTTATTTCAATATCATTGAAACAAGGGTTTTTACCTGAGCATTTTAATTGTGTTAAGAATGTTTGTTTTACATATTGCTTGAGACCGCTGTCAGTAAAAAATCAGTCTCTTGTGAACTTATGGCTCATGACATCCCTAATCGCTATGCACAGTATAAATATTACTAAAACTTTATAATGTGATGCTTCAATGTAACGGAATCTTGTGTAGATACTTTTAGACTGTTTTATATGATAATAAACTTGTTCAAAGTGGACTGATTTCAAAAAGTAATCCACTACTTTCATTATTTTCATTTGAACAAGGGAAAGAATGTATGAAGGACCAGAACCGAAGGACTACTTCGCAACCTTTGCTTGGCCTTCTTATATGAAAATAAAAGAAGAAATAAAGAATCAAGAAAACATTAGTTAGGCAAATATTATTTTTGACTTGCATATCTGTAAAGCAATTTACAATTTTACTATGTAATGTTATGTAATGATGTGTAAGTATATCACTCTGTGGTTGTGTATGGGGGTTAGGCCAAAATTAATTTTCATCAAGGAATCTAAACTAGTTCTAAAATTTTACTGGGGGCGAAAGCTGCAATGAAGTCACACTTTCAATGTAGTGGTGCAATATCGGTATGGATTTGGGCAAGGGTCGGTGTATCAGATGAATTCCAATAGCTTAATGGAACATGTATGTAATATGCTAACCCCTTAACAGCACATATGCTAATTACTCCCTAGCCGAAAATATGGTAAGATCTCCTGAACAGCACATATGCTAATTATTCTCAGCCGCTATATGCTAATTATCATGCAATGAACTTTTGCAGCACAATGGCGTGTATACCAACATGATTTAATGTCGTTAAACCAATCAGCCTACAGAAATTACTACTCAACTAAAACAGCCTTGCTCGAGGTTTTTTCTAATGTTTGCAGCCATTGATGGTCAAAAAATTACGTTACTAACATGGCTAGACACGAAGAGTTGTTCGTTTGACTGTATGGACCACAATATCCTACTCAGCAGTCTGAAATCTTTCAATGATATTTTAGGGGTGGTACTTCGGTGGATTGAGTCATTTTAACTAATTGGACGTTACAGGTAAGCTGTTCTGGAAAGGTTTCTAGTGTTGACTACCTGATATCTGGGGTACCTCAGGATTCTGTGCCGGGGCCCCTGTTCTTTTTACTGTATACAAGCGAAGTTGTTGCGTTAGCCAACAAGTTTGGTTTTTATTGTCACGAGTATGCTGATGACATAAAAATATGTGCCTCATGCTACCTGTCTCAGTTTTCAAATATGTCAGACAACTTGTTAGATGCATTAACGAAGTCAGTCAATGGTTGGGTAAAAATTGATTAAAGTTGAACCAAACAAAGATTCAGTTCATGCTTCCTGGCAGTAACTATCTCTAGTTAAGGAAATCTCTATCTGCTTATGAACTACTGATTCCATTTTTTGATGCGGCCTCAAATTTGGGTTTTATCTTCGACAAGCACTTGACAATGGATGAACATACTATGTATTTAGTCAAAAAAATGCTCTTTTCGACTACGTCAATTACGTCAAATTAAAAAAAGCCTTGACAAAAAATGGTCTACGTTTGTTGGTGCAAGCTTTGATTATCTCCAGACTGAATTACTGCAATAGTCCCCAGAGTGATATACTTACACATCATTACATAATATTTTTATGGCACAATAAATTTACAAAACCAGGTGGCAAAACTAATCATGGGTAGAATAAAATTTGGTCATGCTTCTCCGATTTTGAAGCCTCTGCACTGGCTCCTTATTAAGGAAAGAATTTTGTTCAAACTTGGAGTTTTAGTTTTCAAATGTATGAACAATTTTGCACGTGAATACTTAGCAAATAAATTTAATAGAGCTTCAATGATTCGTTCTCATCACAGTTTAAGGTCATCAAGCATGAACATCCTACATGTTAAAAAGATTAATTTGAAAACTGCTGAAGAGATTTTAAAGTTGCTGGATCGATATTTTGAAACAGTCTGGCAAATGTGTAAGACAACCTGATTTGACACTAGCAGAATTTAAGAAGTTGAAGACGTACATGTTCACGAACTTTTGCAAAGTAACCTAATAATAATGATTAATGTGCGCCAATGTAAATTCTGAATTATAATTGGCGCTATATAAATGTTGGCAATAACATATTATTCTATATATACCAGCTTAAGTGAAAAACAAAATATAGCTCTCAGGCCAATGATCATATATAAAAGCTAAATTTTAATCTGATTGTTGTTATTCAATCAATGGTCCACCAAACTTTTAATTAATGCTTACAGTTTAAAGTAATGAAGTAAATTGTCTGTTTTCAGGATACTTGGATGGCTTGCTAGATACAAAAGATTTACACCAACTGATATGCAACGATATCGCTAGTCTGTTGAAAGATGAATAAACGTTTGATACATTATATTGAGAGGAACACTTTAAAAGTTTTCAAATGTTTGTTGAGAAATATTTATATGGGAATATGTAGTATTTTTGTTTCAAGCTATAATAAATTTATGTACCCAATGTTTGAATTTTATTTATTAGTTTAATAACGACTAAAACAAAAGTTTATAATTTCTTTTTACCAAACGATTTTTTAATGATGAAACGTTATTTAAATATACTGTAATTGCTTTATTTGCCGATGCAAAATTCACTAAATATTTTTTCCAATACCTGGTCTGTGGTGACTTTTCCGGTTATGTAAGCTATATTCTGGAAGGCATTTCTTAATTCTTCAATCGATAACTCTAATCGAATGTCACATGTTTCACCTTTTCAAAATTGATATGTGTGTTAAACATTCACTTTAAATGATTTGACCAATTTTATTTCTTTTTACAAGGAAAGAATAGACGTTGACGAACGAATGTCCAAAAACGGCCAGTCTCGAAATACACCGGGTTTCGGGTAAAAACGATATTGGTACTAAAAATTTTCAGTGCCAACACCAATATAAATAAGTAATTCCCGTACTTATCGATTTGCAAATTATCGATAATTTATCGATATTGAATATAAATTCAATGTTTCAAAAAATTTGAAATTGTACAATAACTGAGGAATTAACTCACGTCTGGTATATTTTAACGTAATTTTTCTTGGTTCGCGTCGTCATATGAAAACACCATAATAATTTGGCGGAAATGGAAAAAAGGCGCAAATGGAACAAAAAAGAAAAAGTTGTGTTTCAGTCGATGAAGTTCAGTTATTAAATGAATTTTTGTTGTAAAGTGTGTTAGATATTAATATTACCATTACTGTCATGAAAATCACCGACGTTAAAGCTAGTCGATTTCAATTCTACCATGAACGTAATTCATTCTATCATTATAATCTCGGCTGCTATCAATAACAAATTTTATAGTTGCCAACATGTCGCAAGTAGGCCTACAATAAAGAAATGCTCAATTAATAAGAATATCAATTTAAGAGCAAAAATACTATAAAATTATGTTTTATAATTTACGCTAGAAAATTGGATTAAACTCATGAAGTTTTAGACTAGAATTACTGTATTATATTTCTCCCATTGAACGTTCGGCTCGAACCCAAAAAGCAAAGACGTCACGCATCCATTGTTAAAAAATTACTAATGCCGAGGTACTTCAGCAGGTGAAAATACAGTGCAATGCTTCCAGGTCAGCATTCAGATCAAATGCTTCTTTTCACTTCCTACATGTAACTCAATAATTACGTGACTCACGAATATTAAGGTGGTACGCTTGGAAGGTTGAGATAAAAATAAATTTAGAATATTTTTACTAAGAAAAGCAATCATATCGACTGATTTTAAATGTTTTTCAAGTATTTTTTATTTAGCAGTGGTATTCGATTAAAATCATAGGTTAAATTTTTAAAAAAATTTCTTGGGATAGAAACCCGGAGTAAGGTTGGAAAATTTTCAATGAAGAAGTTGAACACATTTTTATCCGACCACTGACACCCTACGTCAATAGGAAAAATGAAAATAATTTTTTGTTATCTAACCTTGATATTTATCCTTTAACACAATGGACAAAAAATTCTTCAAATTGTTACAAACAGCATTCAAGTGATGTTCATGACGAGCATTTATGAACGAAACATTAGTCTTTGAATTTGATTCCAAGCTGGTAATGCAAGGAATAACTAACAATAAATATTATTCGGCGAAATTTTTATTCATATCTAATAAAGACTCACTTCATTTTTACATTTTTCTGTAAAACTTTTTCAAAATCAAGTAAACCATTTTTTCTCAAGCATGATGCTAAACAGTATGTTGTCATTTTTGTTAGAGACGTGATTGATTCTGCGTACTGTGAAGTTGATGAATGGAGCTCTGGAGATGAAATCTGTTGGTTTTCAGGTAGTGAACTATCCAAATGTGATGTCGCTAATGTACAAAGTTTGGCAATAAGTGAGTTCATTCTAGTCATTTCATTTTCGCTAATCAAATCTGACTTGTTGAAGACAAGAATCAGGAATTTGTCTTTAAGCAAAGATCCTAAAAACAGTTTAAATTTTCAAAGAAAAAAGGTAACATTTGTAAACCCATCGTATCTATTACCCTTTAAATTAATTTCCTCTAAAGAGTCTACAATAAATTTATCTGACATTTTTGACAGTAAATCCAATTCATTTTTTGTGCCAATGATTGCTTCTGCAGAATATATAAATCTTCGTATTTTTTCATTTATGGTCTCCATCACTAACACTACGACATTTGCTTTATGGAAGCTAAATTGGTTGCATAATTTTAGAAAAACTTGAGAGAAAATGCAAAAATTCAACTAATTTAAATGCATCAATATAAAAATGAATACATAAATTTTTTAAATCAATCAATCAATTAATCAATCAATCAATCAATCAATCAATCAATCAATCATGCTCCTCTAAAGAAATCTTCAGGTCAAACATTCAAGTTTTGACTGCACCTCCACTGCTAGATCATTCAGTTATTATGCAGTTTCTTATATTCAAAATTTCAACGACATACAATAATGCATCTGACAATCTATTATATAATTAACACAAATTTTAAAAAGATTGCAATGTTTCTGATGCAAATGTCAATCAATCATTCGTTTAGCGTTCAGAGACCCAGTTCTCCGAGGTAGGACGTTGTTTTCTTTGCCATCAATTTTTTGCGCCAAATTAGACAATCAGTTGTATCCATTTCATTTAAATTTAGAGCTTTCGTGTCTTGCTCGATTGTTTGCGACCAGGACTTCCTTGGACGGCCTTTGGGACGTGTGCCAGGTACTTCAACATCTGCAAGAGAAGTTATGGCACTGTTTCCACTTCGTTTGACATGACCAAACCACCGCAGACGGTGTTGCCGGCATTCGTCCTTTATATCATCTAAACCAGCACGACGCAGGATTTCGGTAGATTTGATGTGGTCCTTCAGACTAACTCATTGCATCCATCGGAGCACTTTCATATCGGTTCGGTGAAGTTGTTGTTCCAGTTTGGTTGTCATTGGCCATGTTTCTGCACCATATAACAACACCGGACGTATCACAGATTTATAAAGTCTTGATCGTAGTGGTAGTGGGATGTCACGCCGCATCAATATAGAGGCAAGGAGATGTCATTTATTCCAGACTGCACGTATGCGTGTTCGAACAGCAGCTTCAGCTGTTACAGTACAATCTAGAACATCCCCTAGATATTGAAAGGATATGCTTTCTCAACCTTAATGGCTTCAAAAACATTGCTTTTCGTATTAGTTGTTGTGGGTTGATGCTAATGTCTTAAAAATAAAAGTTTTTCAAACAACATATAACCAACAAAGTAAAAACATTTGTTAAAAATAAATGACATTAAAATGAAAAAGTACCACTATGAAGAAAGTTGAATAAAGAGCAACAGTTACCAATCAACCGCTCTTTCGATACCAAGCCTTTCCACTTTATCAACAGTTTCTCTCATCCCGGCAGTATCACTAACAACCAACATGTAACCATCAACATTTACAGTCACTTCAATAATGTCGCGAGTTGTTCCTGAAACAAATATATATTTTTCACTTGCACCAATAGGAAAAACATGGTTTCATATACGAATGAGTTCCTAGATGTCAATGTTCAATATAAATTTTGGAAACTTATTTTTTTTAAGTTTAGAGCCGCTAAAATATAAAGAGATATTCAAATTAAACTCAGTTTGCCCCATTAACTATATGTTACATGCATTTTGTTTGTGCCAACGCAAAGTCTCAACGAAGTTTATACACCACTATATTCAAATGAAACTCAAATTTTACCATAGTCATTCGTTATTTCATCTTTTTAACCAGCTGAATAATTACATTGGATATTTGTCAACCAAGTTAAAACGCATTTATATTTATTATTTATGTAAGTAATGTGTGAATATTTGTAGATTTGAATGTAGGCTAGCGTTTTACAGGTTGTAGATTTATTTGTTAACAGGTAGGTAGGTATACATTATTGCGCTAAACAAGTGATAATATGCAATATGATACAAAGCGAGAAGAATTACGATTGTATCGCTTGAACTATCTGATTGGTGTTACTATCTCTACCTACTTCTCTAACTACTTCTCCATCACTTGCGAAGTTCAGAGCGGATCTCAAGACCCATCTGTTTTCAAAATTTATTGAGGAGCGCTGTTGAACATCGCGGAAATAGCGCTTTATAAGCTAATTGATTGATTGATTGAGATCGGTTGTAAGTAGTTACTAACTATAAATAGTTAAACTAGCAGTTACTGGCTATGGCTACTCACCAGCAAAACTGCAATTCGTTCACTAGTAGTTAAGCTGTAGTTCGTTACTACTTTTTTTCCGAGTAGTTTTTAACTACTAGTTTTAAAATTTTTTTACAGAATAAATTATTTTTTTTAAATTCCATAAAGTAGGCTACATCCCTACTTTTTGTATTTGTTTAAATTTTTCACTTCGGTTTCCTCTTGTTTTTAGAGTGATTTCAAACCAAATTTAAGGTTCTAATAAACATGGTTTCATACAACGATAGAAACTTCGCGACAATGTGCTTCACATGCAATAGAAGAATTTGAGAAATATCTCTAATTCTAATTCTTTCAACTTTAAAAACATGTAAGTAAAAGTATGTAAACAATAATAATAATTATCTAAATAATTTTTATGACTACTTTTTTCTTCGTTGGCAGTACAGTTTTTACAATCAAATGTCTTGAAAATAATTCGTGCAGATTGCATGCTACTATTGTATGTAGAGGTTATTGTACAGTGCCACAAATTTCTTAAGCTAATTTAAAATTGTAGAACAGGTTTTTGACAGTAGTTGTAGTAACAGTTTAAATACATTTATATGTACATATACATATATTAAATAAAAATGTTGAAGTAAAAGAAAAAAATGTAACTCTTATTTATAGGAACAGAATCCCCCAGTTTACAAAGCTTATATGTCAAAGCATAAAATCCAGCAAAAAAAGAAAGGTAGTAGAGACTGCTGTAACAAAAACATTAAAACAACTTGATATAAATAAGTCATTATCTGCATCAATCAATCAATCAAAATCAATCAATCAATCAATCAATCAATCAATCAATCAATCAATTAGCTTATAAAGCGCTATTTCCGCGATGTTCAACAGCGCTACTCAATGAATTTTGCAAACAGATGGGTCTTGAGACCCGCTCTAAACTTCGTAAGTGATGGAGAAGTAGTCAGCGAAGTAGGTAGAAAGTTCCAGAGAAAAGGGCCAGAAAAAGCAAAAGCAGATTTAGCAAAAGAGTTTTTAACACGAGTTAAGAAGAAGTAAGAACAAGAAGACGATCGTAAACCGGGGCGTTTAGGTTCAATTAATATATCTGATAAGTACTTTGGAAATAATTAGGATTTAGACTTAAACATAAATGTGCAAATTTTAAAAATTATTCTATATTTTATAGGCATCCAAGAAAAATTCACCAAAGCAGTGACAGAAATTGTTGTGGGTCATTGATGGCAGTAACAATTTGTACAATTATATGAAGGGTAATTTAAATTCAGGTCCGAAAATTCTTCAAATTGTATGTTTGAAAGTCAACTCATAATTACTTGACTAATCAGTTAACTATTATGCAGTAGTTAATAACTACTGCAAGTAAAAATAGTTGAAAAATAGTTATTAACTATTTTTTAAACATAACTATAATAGTTAACACAACACTGCTATCACGATCATCTTATTATTAATTACTTTTAAATTACCAGACAACAAGTACTATGATTGGAAAATTTGTTTTTCAAAAAATGTTAAGATGTGTGGTGCTTGCATAATCGCACATGTTTTCATTATATGTGTATGTTTGTATTTGCAATTATTTATAAAGATCACTGCGTTTTATGCATGACACTTGAGTGCCGAAAACGCAGTGATCTTTATAAATAATTGTATTTATGATAGTCTAAACCCAAAATAGTATTTGCATAAACCAATAGAAGTATAAATTCAAATTGTATTGAATTTAAGTTAATTTGTTGAGTTATTTAAGGATAGAGATGTAATAAAACAAAATTTTAGGCTGGGTTCGAGGCAAGTGTAGGCAAGCTAATAAAGCCATTGTCGCAAGTTATATTAAAAAATGTAACGAATGCTCAAACTCGGCATCGGTCTGATTCCTATTTTAAGATCTGGTTAAATCCGACTCCGGTCGGTTTGGAGATAATCAGATATACTACTAACGTTCCATGTAATTAAATGTATTCAACTTTACCACTATTTTTAGTTGAAAACACAAATTTTGATGAACATAATGAAATAGTAACTGCTTATAAACTCATAAAAATAGGTTTCGGTGTAGTTGAAGTTTTGGCCGAAACAAAAACTCCGGCCAAAACTAGATTATTTGGCGGAAACTACCCGAACCGAACCTTCGGTAGGTTTCTAGTTTTAGGTAACAGTACCAATTTAACAGCGTCAATAACAGCGTCAATAAATGATAGTGTGATAACTTGGTTTGAATGTTACTAAATACTACAGGAATCGGTGGTTCAAGTGTTGGTTCGAATATGATATGTGCATATGAGTATATTGCATAGAACTGCTACTCTTTGCAACTACTAGCAAAGAAGATAACTAAAAACAAGATATAACAAAATATTATAATAGTGATACAATATAACGATAAAAATGATATTTTCAAACTTTTTCTTATTGCTAAGATAGTATAGAGATATTTCCCTATACTTATGATGACGGAAATAACAATGGCCCTCAGTATCAGGCAGAAGAGGGTGCGAAAAATTTCCGAAGACCCAGTCCATGGGGTTGTGGTGCAAGGCCCTGTGGATGGTCTGGCTACTGGCACCCCACTCTATAGTGTGGCGGTGCAAGGCACTACAGATGGAAGGACTACTTGTAGACCAAGGGGTTGGAGGTTTGGTACCTGGAATGTAGGCACGTTGACAGGAAGAAGTTTGGAAGTGGTGGAGGAGCTGCAGAGGAGAATGGTTGACGTGGCTGCATTACATGAGATCAGATGGAAGGGTGAGGGTACAAGGTTTGTGGGGGCTAAAGGTGAAAGATATAAGTTGTGGTGGAAGGGGGATGATGGTACGGGAGGAGTTGGTGTGATGGTAAGAGAAGAGTTGGTGGAGAAGGTGTTGGAAGTGAGGCGGAGAAGCAATGGTGTAATTGTGGTGGTGATGGTGTTTGGAAAAGTAATAGTGAGAGTGATATCAGGATATGCTCCGCAACAAAGTAGGAAGGAAGAGGAGAAAGATAGATTTTATGATGGTGTTTCTGACGAGATTGGGCAAGCGGGGTTGGATGAGTTTGTGGTGTTGTTGGGTGATTTGAATGGTCATGTGGGGGCGGATGCAGACGGATATGAAGGTGTACATGGGGGATGGAGATATGGTATACGGAATGAGGAAGGGCGTAGAGTGTTGGAGTTGGCGGATGCACATAGCATGGTGGTGGGGAATACCTGGTTTACAAGGGAACCAGCGCGATTGATTATATATAAGTCAGGGGAGCATAGGTCAATGGTAGACTATATATTGGTAAGGGCCAAACATAGGAAGTATGTGAAGAATGTGAAGGCGATACCTGGTATGCTGCAGCATAGTATGGTTGTGATGGATGTGACATCAAAAAAAATGGGGAGGAGGAAGAAGGATAAGTTTGTGGCAAAGAGAAAGACATGGAAGTTACAGGATGCAGAGGTGAGGAAGGCGTTTGAAGTGAAGGTGGCTGAAAATTGGGACTATGGTAAGGATGGAGATGTTTGGGAGAGATACAGGAACTGTGTGTTGGCTACGGCAGATAAAGTATGTGGATGGACGANAGGAAAGTGTAGGCATGGTGAGACGTGGTGGTGGGATGAAGACATAAGAAGGGTTTTGGAG
>NW_008705512.1:238885-242532 GCF_000326865.2 Helobdella robusta
CATTGTTGCGGTGCGAACATTCACCGACGAAGCATTTATATTCATAAATTAGATGACTTTGTTGTAGTTGAGTAGTTGCAGGCAGGCAATTATTTTTCATGATTAGTTGGGATGTTTTTAAATTTTGATAGTAAATTCGAAGAACAACTTTATTAATTGGATTTGACGCTACTACGTCAACAATAACAACAACAACAACAGTGCCAACACTGTAGATACCAATGCTACAACCCACAGCGCAAATATCAGTTGCAATTGGAACATCATCAATAGTGACAACCCTAACAACAACATCAACAACACCAACAACAACATCAACAACAACAACAACAACAGCATGAACAATAACAACAACAACAGTGCCAACAATGTAGATACCAACGCCACAACCCACAGCGCAAATATCACTTGCAAATGGAACATCATTACATGAAGCAAGAAGAACCACTGCGATGATAATAATAATAACGTTAACAATAATAATAATAATAATGTTTTTAAATATTGTCAAAACAATATTAATAATATGTAGTTAATTAAATAAATTAATTCGCGCTTCTCGGCTGAGCGTTGATATTTACCTTAACAACCATAATATAAACAATCTTGCCGTTAAAAAATTTTAAAAATCGCGTTTTATATTGTTTATAGTTATTAAATTTACTTTATTGGTTTTCTGTTTTAATTAAATAATTTATATAAACTAATAATTACTTGTTCCTTTATATCAAATATCTTACATACCTTATATATAATGCACTGAAGATGAGTTATTTATAACTCGAAATAGCTATTAGCAAATTTATTTAATAAAAATTTTTTAAAAAAACAATAAAATGTCTAATTTCTCGGAAATTAATAAATTAAAAAGAAATATGAAAAAGTTGAACAATGTTGAAAGTATATATTACCAAAATTATAAGGTGAATACACTTACATAGGGCATTTAGCAAGCTACTTTTTCCAACATTGGATTTCCCAATTATGCAAACTTTAACACCATCTCTTATTTGTTCATATATTCTACTGTCATTTAAATGATTCGCAACTTCAGCATGTAAACAAGTGACACTCTGTATGGCTGGTGTTTTCGTTTAGTATTTAAAGTTGTTAATAATGTTTTTTGAGTAAATTTAATACAAATCCTTAAAGATAATAAACATTTCAAATATTTAAAAAATTTAAGTTATCTAATTTTTAAAACTGTCAGAAAAATTTAATTTTTCAACAAAAAAATGTAGCTTTGACAACTCTTTTACATAATTTTTCAGCTCAATAAATATAACAAAAACACTTACCTTTGTTATAAATGTTTTCATCCAGATTGTCCTCTTCACCAAAATCTACCAGAGCTTCAAGATAGGCTAAATTCTTTTACATAATCATTGTGACCGAAAAGAAAACAAAACAGACAACAAATTTTGGTACACCATTTTCAGGAACAAAAATTTAGAAAATAAACTGAAACCTTCAACAAAGTATTACTCCAGTTAGTATAAGTTTCTTTCAATTGACCATTGTACATATTTAAAGCTAGAGAATGCTGTTCACTAGTTTCAGCATTTATCAAATCATGTAAACCTTCTACCTGTGTAAGGTCTATTTTACTATTTTCAAATGACCTTGAGAATTAAAAACATGGTTGTAAAAAAGCATAACTAAACAATTTTAAAATTAACCTTCTGATGAATTCACCAGGCAATGCAGGTCTAAATTTTTGTAGTGACGAAAGTGACGATAGAATAAGTTTTGCAATGGCTGGGCCTCCATGAGTCTGGAGCTCACACACATCTTCACCAGTGAAACTATTGGGACCTTTAGAATTCAACATATTTTTCTTATAAATAAAATAAAATAGTGAAATCATGCATATTCATAAAGCCATTCTATTACATAAATACATATAAATATATTAATTTGTTGTATAATATATAACAAATGGACAATTAATACATGTACTATATATATTTATTTATACTGTATAAGTGTATATACAAGACAGAACACCATTAATATTTAAAATCATGTATTTGTAAGTATATTCAATAATATACATATTCAATTCAATATTAAATACACTATAGTTATTAATATTGCTGAATAGAAATAATTTAATTCCAATTTAATTAATTGAAAAAATTTTATTTATTTATTCAGTAGTACTGTATTGTGTATGTATGTATAAAGGAACCTTGACGGTAACTAACACTGTATGTAATATAATTATATTAAATTAATCATTAATGATATTATAATTATAGTTTAGTTTAGTCTAGTCATAAGATAGATAATATATAAAATAAAACTATATTATACACACGAAATCATGTAAAATATTATTTTAACTATGCTTTATCATTAAAATAAAAACAATTGAAAAAGAACTTTTTAATAATAATTAATTAATTATATATAATAATATATTATAATTATAGTTCTTATAATTATAGTTATTATAATAAATAATAAGTTATAATATAAATATTATAATTAAGTACCTGGAAACCACAAGACAATGCCTTGATCAATCTGTTTTTGCGTTCTTGAATGTAATATTTTTGCGTAAAACACTGCTTTCTTAGTTAACGTTGACGACCTAGTATTAATTTTGGTCATCGACTTTATAGCAGAAAGAGCATCGGGTCCGGAAATTCGAAATACCGAAACTCCACATTTTCCATGGCCAGAGCAAAGGGAAAATATAGTAGACGACTTTCCGGATCCGTTTCTAATAATGTTTTTAAGAAAAGATGTCCCCGCCAGCGTTAAAGAAGTACGGAAGATCATTTTCTACAGGAAGCTTGACGCTAATCTACGCTGGAAATAATGATTATACTATATCATAGTTCAGTCACTTTGAATTTTGGGCAATTTGTGAGATAAACCTGAAGTGAGAGTGTAAATAAACTTAAAAGTAAACTTCAATTAAAAATATTAATTAAGTGAATAATAATAAGCTAATTATATGTTGAGTGCCCTTTAAAAAGCCCGTTAATATTTGTGATGCTGGCAATGGCGGATCGGGACGAATTTGACGCAAAATTATGATTATTTTAATTTGTACTGAAGTCCAATAAATCTTTTAGAACTAACTAAAATTATTAATTCTATGTCGTCTACAACCTGTTCTCTAGATCTACTTCCTTCTAATTTACTTAAAGAATTCTCTTCAATATTTTATCCAATCATTCTCAAATTAGTTAATTTATCTCTTTCCACCTCTAAATTTCCTACTTCTTATAAGAATTCTATTGTTATTCCTATTCTTAAAAACACATCCCTAGATCCTACCTCTTTATCTAATTATAGACCTGTAACTAATATTACTTTCATCTCTAAAATAATAGAAAAAGTAGTTTTTAATCAACTCTCATCCTATTTAGACTTTAACTCTTTGCTACCTGTATCTCAATCTGGTTTCAGACCTGCTCACAGTACTGAAACTTCTTTACTTAAAATACACAATGATATCCTTCTCTCTAGTGACAATAGTAATCTTACTCTTCTTCTTGCTCTTGACTTTTCTTCAGCTTTTGATACTGTTGACCATACTATTCTCTTGAGACTGCTGCATCTTTCTTTTAATATTACTGATTCTTGTCTATCTTGGTTTTCTTCTTATCTCTGTAATCGTTTTTCTTCTGTTG
>NW_008705512.1:250260-251495 GCF_000326865.2 Helobdella robusta
GATCAGCGATGGATTTGAAGTGATTTTTTTAATTTCCCCTATGTTTAAGTTTGTTAATGAGTTCAAAACTATTATCCCTAAATTCGGTGAATACTGATGGGATGGATGCGTGGCGTTTGGTTCGTGAAGTGACGATTGGTTTAAAGGTGTGTAGTGGGTGATGTAGGTTGTGGTGTAGTAGATCAAAAGTGTTAGTTGGTTTAAAAAATGGTTTTGAATGTAAGAAGGGTGAGTGTGAAACATTTTTAAAGATTGTAGTGTCAAGAAAATTAATGTGTTCAGAGTGTGCTTGAAAGGTTTGTCTTATCGAAGGAATAAAATTATTGGCAATGGCCATTATTTTTTTGAGTTGTTGTATGGTGCCGGTGAATGTGAATAAGATGTCATTGATGTATCTGTTGTATGCGTTGATGTGTAGTTTGAAGTGTCTGTTGAGGGTGTCGTCTAGATGATGTAGATAAAGATTGGCCAGTCCTGGAGAGAATATCTTTCCCATTGTGCATCCGTTTGTCTGCAGGTGTTGTTGATTGTTGAAAGTGAAGTCGTTGTTGTCAAGTGAGATTTGTAGGAATTTAATTGTCATGCAGTTGTATGGATTGTGTGGCATGTATCTTTTGAGGAATTTTCTAACGATGGCGATGGAGCGTTTGTTAATTAGGTTTGTGTAGAGTGAAGTGACGTCTGCCGTGACGAGTATATGGCGTTGATTCGCTTCGCATTTGGTGATGTTGTTGGTGAACGTGAATGTGTATTTAGTGATGAAGGGTAGGTGTTGGTGTTGAGTGATGATTTTTAGCTGTGTTTCAACAAAGATGGACAGGTTTTGGTTGATGGACTGGTTGTCGGATACGATCGGTCTCCTTTGTGGAGTGAATTCGTTGAACCATTTGTTTTCATTTTTGTAGACCTTGAGTAGTATGTAGAAATATCTGTTTTGAAGTTGGTTGATGGCGAAAGCCATTTGTGTAACTTGTTGGTTATTATTTTGTTGGCTTTCAAGGTGTTGAGATGTTGTATGATTTGACGACGGCTGTCAATTTTCTTGTCGAATTTTGAGTCTTATAGTTGAGTTTCTGCTTCTCGGATGTAGTTGTTTTTATCGAGAATTACAAATACGGATCCCTTGTCTGCCCTACGGATGATGATGTCTTTGTTATTGATCAGATGTACGTGTTGTTATTTACTGACGTTGTGTTTTTTTTTGTGTTGTTGATTAGTGTAATTTGATTAGTGTG
>NW_008705512.1:252600-268467 GCF_000326865.2 Helobdella robusta
ACTGGTTGTAACCGTTGTTGATTTATCTGTGGTTGTGGGGACTGTTGTTGTGTATCTGCTGTGTTTTAACTGGGTTGTGGTTGAGCTTGTTGTTGTGATTGGTTTTGTATCAGATGTCGTTAATGTGTTTGTTGTTGTTGCTGTTGGGGTTGATGTTTGTTTTTTTTATTTTCCACTGTTAGCGTGTTCGTCTCCTTCAGTTTTTTTGGGGATGACGTTAAAGACTAATGACTAATGAGGTCTTTAGCTCGTTTGTTGTTAGTATGGAATGATGATGTTAAGTTATCTGTGTGTGAGCTGAATGTCTTGTTGATGTCCATACTGTATGATGGGGTGATGTTGACGAGAGAGTACATGTCGAACTCGAAGAGTAAATCATCATCATCGTCTTGGTTCATGAGAGAGCTGAGATTGAAGTCGACATTGGGGGTTGCGGGATCCGAGTTGGATATGATGTTGGTGTTGTTCCCTGTGGTCGGTGATTTCATCTATTGAACATTTGTTTCTCTCGTTCGTTGTCGTTTTGGTATGTTGTTGCACGTATAGTTGTTGTCGCACGAATGGTTGTTGTTGGTGGGTGCTGAGTGCGAGGTGCAGGGCTGGTTGCCACCCGCGTCTAGCTAGGGTTTGATTGTCATTGTTATTGATAGTTTGTTTGTTGTTGTTGTGTTGGTTATTGTTATCATTATTGTTTTATTATTATTATTATTGTTATTAACATTATTATTATTATAATTATTATTATAATTATAATTATTATTATTATATTATTATTGCTTTGAGTTAGGAACAAGAGAGCGTTTACACAGCTTACTGTTTTTATCGTAATAATCAAGTTTTAAAGTCGTTTAATATATTCAATTTGGTATGTTGCTGTAAAGGAAATTGCGAGCTTTTTAAATATATATTTTTACTGGGTTTTATATTATAACTGTAATTTTAAAGTATTTATAAAAGTTTTAATTAATACCTATGGTTTTAATAATTTTTAATATGGAGATATGCCCGTATTGTTTTAAAAAACTTTCAAGTTTTAAATAGACACTCCTGACGTTGTAAACAACGTTCGTCGCACGAAACTTGCGATTCAACCGACGACAATGCAGTTTCTAATGTAACTGCAAATAAAAATATTTCATCTAAAATAGTTAATTTCCCCACTGTGTATTTTATTTGATAAGATTGCTAAGTCAATAGGTCTTACTTGACTCATTATCAAATAAATCTTTAAAAGTAAAAAATGAGTTTTGAACTGATTCGTGTAAATCAATTTCTATTAAATAAGTTAACATTTTCAGAGCAGACCACTGTTTAGCATCTTCTTTTTCAAATTTTCCATCCTGAAGACACGTTTTAAACGTTTAATCTCTGCTAAAATTTCATTTTTTTTCTAATTAATCAAACGTGTTTGTAAGATTTGGTATCAGGTTTGAAAGTTCTTCTATCTCTGATCCAATAATATGTGATTTTTGGATAGCTGCAAATTTTACCTATACATTTTGCATTGATTCTATTCATTTCCTAAGATCTTGATAAAAATTATCAAATGTCTAATATATAGATCGTCTTAATTCTTGCATTAATGTTAAAGTTTCATCTTTAGCCTTTTCACCAGGCATAATCTTTTTTTGACTTTTCGGCTCGATATTTCTTTTAGTATTTTCATTTTTTCATAAATTTTTGTAATCAATGTCAATGCATTTTCAACCAGTTTTACGCGGCTCTCCTAGTATGTGGCCACGCTGATTTGAAATCCTCGGACTTGAGAGGCATCACCCAGGTGTGCTCTTAAAGAGTTAATTATCATATTACGTATTTGTTTCACCTCCAATGAACTATCGGAATTTATCTTAGATACACTGCCACATGGTTAATCCAGTTAATCTGTTAATCTTATAATCTTAGAATAGAATAGTATACATTTCATTTGGCCTATTTAAAATTAAATAAAAAAATTTAGCACATTTACACTGGAATCGTATTTAAAAAATAACAGATTCATATTTTCATGCTGAAACTGCTTTAACACTTAGACACCGTAGGCACGAAATTATACTTTTATATATCTCTAACAATAATAGTCATAAAACTATAAATCTTTACGTTTATGTTCCATTAAGTTATCAGAATTCTGATAACTTACACCTAAGGCATTCTAGGGATATAGATGAACTTTGATGTAAAAATGCAAAAATGTATAGGACTATATCTATCTTAAGATATTTTCATTTAGTGTTTCTTATTGCTATTTCTTTGCATTGTTTTGCTCTGTCCGAGTGTTATTATCGTGAAACGGTGAAGTGGATGTGACAAATGTTTTAATAACTTTGTAAAATGTCTGATATAAATGATGTCTTCGAAAATATTTTAATGGCCGAAGAAATGTATTGTTACTATTATTATTTTTCTTGTTTTTATATTTTTCTAAAATGTTTCTGATCTATGACTTAAGAAAGACAGTTTTTAAATTAAAATTAAATTAATTATTAAATTAATATTAAAACTAAAATTTAATTTAACCATGTACAATTGTACACATATGACATATATGCGATAAAAATCAAAAAATTATTAGCATAATTTTTCAATGTGATATGAAAAGATGGTGATTAATAACTAGTTTGAAAAGTTTTCAACACTTCAACAATAGTACAGCATTCAAAATTAGAAGATTTTCATTATATACCCAACATACAAATATCTGTGCTGAAAAGAATACATGTTTATCTTATTCTTTGTTAAACACTAGTCCAAAATTTACAAACAATCATAATGTGCTTTTAATAAATTAACTCTGCCCATTTTGAATTATCTAGCACTTGATTATTTATTTATATCAAATTGAAAATAATTTAATACAAGTTAATTCTTAGGTAAGTAATTTAATACAAGTTAATTCTTAGGTAAGTTTTTTAGATCATTACTTGTCAAATATCAATGGCTTATCAATGGAGTGGTTAACAAGGGTTAGGGCGGACGGAGTCAATTTATTAAAAGTGCATTGCGATAGTTTGTAAACATGGACGATACCATAGGAGTACTGATCTCACGTTTTACCGTTTTTAATAAAATTTTCAATCATTTCACAAAGGATTGAAAATTTTAACCACTCCATATTTGTGAAATGATTGAAAATTTTGTTAAAAAGGGAGGCCCTAACCCTAACCCTGTTAACCACTCCATAAGCCATTGATTGTTATCAAAACAGAAATTTACTCATATTTTAACTTTTTTTTTATTTAATGTTCACTATTTCAACTATTTGACAAGTAATGATCTAAAAAACTTCATTCATTCATTCAATGATCCTCTGTAATCCCTTAAGGGACTGTTGAGGCCGATGGTATTCTTCTATTTCTCCAAAATCCTTTTCTTTCTCTCACCATCTTCATTGAGCCCAATGTTCCAACCCCCGTCCATTCCGTGATATCATCCATCCACTTTCTCACAGGTCTACCCACTTTTTTCTTCCAGTCCCTCTTTCTCATCAGTACTTTTTTGATCAGTCTGTCATCTGTCATTCTGCAGATGTGCCCAAAGATACCCATCTTTCTTTCCTTGACAATTTCATACACAGTTTTTTGTCTTCCAAGTTGTTTTCTTATGGCATCGTTTCTTATCTTTTGTCTCTAATTGATTCCCAGCAACTTTCTATAACAATGCATCTCGAATGCTTCCAGTTTGTCTTTGTCTCTTTTCTTCAACGTCCAAGCCTCACATGCATACATCAATGTAGAAAACACACACGCTTCTACGATCTTTAATTTTGTTTTTGTAGATACATTACCATTTTTCAATATTACTTTCAAAGATGCAAACATTCCTCTTGCGATTGCTATTCTTCTATCAATTTCTTTCAAACAATTATTGTCATCAGTTATGAGGCTGCCCAGATATATAAATTGGTTCACTTGTTCGAGCTTTTCTGCTCCTATCTGGAATTCGTCATTGTTTCCACCTGCTTCCGAAATATTTATCTTTGTCTTACTGCTGTTGATGTGTAGTCCATGGTTTCTTCCACCCTCATACGTCAACTCGATCAGTTTCTGTAGACCATCTGCACTAGATGCTAGCAGATCTATATCATCTGCAAACCTGAGGTCCCTTATCACTCTGCCTCCAATGTCGATTCCTTCAATATCTGCATTCTCCATTTTTTCCAAGGCTCTTTCCAACAGTGCTAAGAACAGTAATGGTGATATTGGATCTCCTTGTCTACTTCCTATGTTCACTTTGATCCAGTCTCCCAGCTCTGTACCTACCTTTACCGCCATTGTTGACTCCTCATAAAGCCCTTTCAGCACCCTTACCATTTTTGTTGACACTCCCATACTTTCCAAAGTTGCCCACAAACCTTCGTGCCAGACTGAATCAAACGCCTTCTTAAAATCCACAAAACAATGAAAAGTTGTTTGACCTCTGCTTCCTGCATCTACCAACAATAGTCTCAACATCAGGATTTGCTGGACTGTACTTCTGTCCTTTCTGAAACCTGCCTGCTCCTCTCCTAAATGCTGCTCTATGTCTATGTCTTTCTCCAATCGTTCTTTCAAGATCGTCAGCATGATCTTGCACATATGAGGGATCAGTGCTATTGATCTGTAGTTGTTGCAGTCTTTCAGGTCTCCTTTTTTTGGCAATATGATCAAGATTGATTTACGCCAATCTTCTGGCCATTTTCCCCTGTCCCAGATTTCTTGGCAGATTTTGTGAATCTCATTACATACAATTGGTCCTTCCGCTTTGATCAGCTCTATGGGAATTCCGTCTCTCCCTGTGCTCTTGTTGTTCCTCATTTTCTTCATTGCTTTTATTACTTCCTCCAATGTTATTTCCGTTTCTTCCTCATTGACTACTTTTCTTTCTTTTAAAGCCTGTAACACCTCCTTTGTATACGTGTTTTTATCTGTGAACAGGTCCTTGATATATTCCGACCATCTATCTTTGATTTGTTGGCCTTCAGTTAGAACATTTCCATCCTTGTCTTTAATAATCCTTGACGTATTCTTCAGTTTTCCTTTTAACTGTCTGACTAGCTGATACGCCTCTCTTGTTTTGTTTTGTCTAACTAGTGCTTCTACCCTTTCGCATCTATCGTTTATCCATCTTCTTTTATCTGCTCTGGCATTTTTCTTTATTTTGCAACACAGTTGTTTATATTTCATCTCATTTTCGTTGTTTTGTCTTTTTGTTGCTTTCAGCTGTCTTCTTTCCTCTACGAGTTTCCAAGTTTCATCACTTATCCAGGGTTTTATTATGTTTTTCCCTACTTCGCATTTTTCGGCTGCAGTCTTAAGCACTTTCTCCAAGTTACTGACTCTTGTTTTCATATCGTACTTTGTTTTTCTAAAAAACTTACCTAATTAAATTATTTTCAATTTGATATAAATAGATAATCAAGCGCTAGATAATTCAAAATGGGCGGAGTTAATTTATTAAAAGTACATTATGATTGTTTGTAAAGAATATATCAGACAGGCCATACTTAACATTAACATGATTTATATAACAATAAAATTTTTTTTTAAATTATTAACTTTAATACTCGCTTTATTTTTTCAAGGTTTACTGAAAATGGTTATAAAGAAGGATATTTAGATGGCACAAAGAATTCTGAAAATTATAAAACTGGATTTAATATGGGTTTGATAAAGGCTGATGAAGTATGCAAAGAGGTGTGAATTTATTCTTAGCAAATATGCTTTTGTATAGTTTCATTGTTTTTTTTTAATTTATTTGCATTATTAAGTGGATTTTTTAGATCAATAGAATTTTAATAAAAAAAAATTTGAGTAACTGCTTTAAATTTTTCCATTATTTACTGATACACAAGGGATGTAGTGCTATTTAACGAAGTTATCAGGGCATATCTCATGTATGAAACAAAAAGAAAAACAACACAAACATTATTATTAGCAAGCAACTTTTGTAGAGAAATATAGTTATTTTTGTTGAATATAAAAATTAGATAAGCATAAGTTTTTGGGATAAATGTAAAATTTGTAGCTAGGAAAGTTTATGGGAACAACGATTGAGCCTTGAATGTTATTGTTTTGATTAGTGTAATTATTAAACAACAATTTATAAGTTTATGCAAATCTAAGAACAGCAAAAGGCTTTGATGAACCTGATTATTTGGTAATTTTATATTTATTTAAAAATTTTTTAAATCTTTTTAATTTAAATCAAAAATAGCAATGAGAACATGTAAAGATTATGATATATGCAATGAAGAAAAATTTAAAACATAAAAATATAAAGCAAATTAGCTTAGTTTAGCAGACAGAACATAAACATATGAAAGTAAAGAAGCAAGTTTGTTTAGTGTGGCAGAAAACAGAAAAATTGTATAATTTTCTTGTTTCATGTGTCATGAATATGGCTTTTCTCTCATATAATTTTAAAAATGAAAAGCAGAAATAAATTAGGTTTTTTTATCTTACATTTGGAGTGAATTCCGTTGGTTTTGATCCATAAGAAACACCATCATGTGAAATGTGCAATTAATAAAAACTTTAATATTCTCATTTCAGTTAGGATATTTCTGGGGATTTGCCACTTTTTGGATTAATTACTTACAAATGGATGCTAACGCAGACAACATGTGGGTTTTTTTAACATAAAGAGATATTGAGTGTCATACAATAATTTTCGAAAAAACATCCAGGAAGAAAATTAAAAGTTTGGCTGAATTGAAGAATAACGTTGAAGATTTGAATATTTTAAGCTGTGATGTTCACCAACAAATTTTGAACTTGAAACTGAAATACAATCAAGTTTGTTGTAAAGTATTTTATATAAAGATATTTGGCTAAAATTGAATGATCTAAATAGATTAGGATGTAATAGAATTATTTTATTTTTTCATAGAAATTATCCACTTCGTCTTTGAGTTGTAACTTGGTGCTTCATTCATATTTTGCATTATAGACATTAATTTTTTTAAACAAACTAATAATTTGGTAGAATTTTAAATAAACTAAGTCATACGGATTACTTTATAAATTTAGCAACATTTAGTACAAATTTTTTACCCAACTTCAATCTATTTATATTATTGCTCAGTTTGTGTATTCATTTCATGGAAAAATTATATATTTTTATTAAACTCTCATTGATAAGATTTGCAGAAAAATTAACATTCCAATGGATGGTTTCAAGCTACAAGCTGCATTCCAGGACCGTTTGAGTTTCTGATGTGGTTGAGATGCACCTCTTTTTCCAGTGTCTGGAAGGCCCTCTCCAAGACACTTCATTGCATTATCTGGCGCAGGAGACGGATAAGATGCATTTTTTTTAAGTTTTAAATCAAATACTTTGAAAAATTTTTTGAAAACAAACCTTGAAATATTGAAAGTAAAATAAATTTGAAAATGTTAGAATATGAAATATAAATTGTTTGTTCAAATAATAAAAATTTAAAAAATTTCTGTGCTAAAGCATATTTTTGTTAGGCTTGATTAAAAATCAGCAAACTCTGTACTGTAACTTTTTCTCGATTTCGGTATTGGAGTTTCTTTTATTTTTCCAAAAAATCTGGTATCTTCTGGACTTTTTAATTCAGGGATGTAATCTGGAATAATCTGACAATAAAAAGTGAAGGAACATCAAGTCGGGTTCAGTAAAACTTCGATTGACTAAAATGAATTCCTATAATTTTAAGTTTACTTCAAAACTTCTCCGATACGATCAAGCAAAATGTTCGATACGCTTGTTAGCAATATACCATACGTAATTTTTGACAATGATCCAATAATGATTGGGTTGGAAGGAATAAAATTTAATCTACGCAAAACTACTCCGATACAATCAAGCAAAATGTTCGATACTGCTCCGTTGCATAGGCACAGATGTTGAGGTGTGCGGTGCAGTGCAGTCTATTATCAAGCATTCTTTGCATTGAGTTGAATATTTTTAAATTCGTTAAGTCATTTTTGATTCGTGTTTTCGAGGGACTTTTTACATTACTCCCGAGCAAACTTATTGCACTTCCAATAAATTTAAATTATAAGTAAGTTATAACCTTAAAAATTTCACTTTGTTTAAATTAAATCTTCTGAAAGTAATTAACGGTGTAACCTTATAGTTTAGTAAATCTTGCCAGTTGAAATTATAGAACCATATATGTTCGGCAATATCATCTGCCCCATTTTTCATGTTTCCCAATCTACGTGTAACGTCTAATTGTATCAAATGGGACAACAAATCTTTTAGATCTTTACTAAAGAAGCTCGGGCATCTAAACTTATAAAATAATGTGTTAATCTGCTTACCGTGTCACTTTTATTACATTACGGTTAAACATTTTCAAGTCATAGCCTGCTTTTAACGAAATTAATTTATGATATTTACATAGCCTTCACATATTTTTTGATAAATTTCTTCCTCATTCGACCCATCGAACGGCAAAGAGCCGCCAGTCATTTCGAACAGCAGGATTCCAAACGCCCACCAGTCAACCTCCGTCTTATAACCCTTGAAATAAAAAGTTTGAATATTTCAAAAGCCAACTAAAAATGGAAAGGACACAGCATGGTATCCAAACACTGGTTATGGTGATTTGGTCATGAATAATAATGTTTAATGAAATTTGTACCTTCAGTTTTTAAACGTCATTTTCATCAATGCATCATGAAATCATAAATTAAATTTCAATTCACATTTCATTTTTACTTTGTGCATTATAATTTCTGGCGCCATATAGTACGGAGATCCACAGGTTGTATATGTTCGTGATTTCATCACTTTGGCAAATCCTAAATCCGTTAACTGTTTCATGTTTTAATTTCGATGCAATTAAATATAAGTTTATTAATAATGGAAAAAATTTAATACAAATAAATGCAAATAAAAATAGAATGATCTCAGCGCACGGAATCTTGTTTTTCTAGAATTCTCTACAGCGGTTCTCTAATCTCTAATGTATCGCCATATGCAATTTTATACAGCAATATGTAATATGGTGAGCTTAGTCAGGTTTCATTCAATTTGTTCTTTGGAAATTGTTCTCACCCGTAAATCATCGGTATAACATTATGTGGTATGTAGTATTTCTTTTTTAAATGCATAACTCGCCCTTACCCATAAATAAATGAAATGAGAAATGACTCAGTAGGCTAATGTAGTATAAGTTTTTCTTAACATAACATCCGTTGTTATTTGTTCAAAAACGGTGCGTTGGGTCTTGATTCCAAATCACAGTTGTATGAGCTATTGAGTCTTCATGTGCTGAACATGCAGTGGCGGATTAACCGGCCCGTAATTTGCCGCCCAAATTATATAATAATTTAAAAAAAAATCAAAAAAGGTAATATTTTCAATACATTTCTATTGGGCACATTCTTTAATAATAATGTTTAAGTAATTGGTAAAAAAGGCTTTTGCATTAAACAGTCTATTCTTTAAAAAAAGTTACTTCAAAACATTACGACGTGTTTTTCTACGCGCCGACTCATCAAAAATGAAATTAAAGTCAAATCCTTGCAAAATTGTTTTTTCAATGCACATGATTGCAAGGAAGTTTAGACTTTGTCCCGACATCGTTGAACACGGCCGGACTGTTTGTTGCAGGAGTGCTAGTGTACGTCCGAAGTGTAATGTCTATATATGCACTGCAACTTATTCACTCTTGTCCATTTAAATAAGTCAATTAGAGTGTTTGGAACTAAATTTTGGTCTAAGGAGGCCAAATAAGACTTTAAATACAAAAGTTTTAAATTTAAAGAGTCATCTAGATCGTTGATAAATAAAGATCTACACAACATCTTAATTTCAATTCAACTTGAACATTTTTTAATCATTGGTTTTCGAAATTCGCCGCTTCTCAAAATTTGCCGCCCCAGGCAGGTGCCTGTGCGTAAATCCGCCACTATGAACATGTATCATGATGCTTCGAGGAAAAACGTTTTAAAGAACTCAAAAATTAACACACATACAATAGAAGACTAAATACTTTAATCTAAATTTTGAGATATAATAGTCACCTTTACATAGCCATTGGAATCCAACATTACGTTCTCAGGCTTCAAATCTCTATGTGCAACATCCAAATTGTGCAAGTATTCCAAACCCAGGAACACCTGTGCTCCATAAAATTTACTTTGATTTTCTCTATACGGAAATTAAATTAAAATTGAAAATACAAAAACTTTTTAAAAAAACTGGATAATAATTGTTGAGCATAATTTTTGATAAATTTAAACACTTGATTTAATTAACTTATTTATATCTGTTTTGTCGTATTTAACTATTTTATGTTTTAAATATTTTATTTTGCTTTTTTTTGCTAATTCAAATTGAAAGTTCAGCGCAACGTCTAAAAAAATCACTTGAATTTTTGGGAGCGAGTTAGATGCCAATAAAGATTACCACACGGAACATAATCAAGTACCATGTAGATGTTGTCATAATCCTAAAAATAGTGTAAAATTTAAATGAAATTTCTAAATCAGTCATAAATACAGTTGGAAATATAGTGACAGATTGAGAGGCGAACAAGCTTTAGCAATTAGTTTAACACAATAGTTAATGAATTTATTCATATTCTTCAAACCTTAAAACAAAAGTGGCAATGGACAATGAACTGAAAAGAAACAGCTTGCAAAATCTTTTTCTCCCACATTGTTTGTGTGAAAAAATTTCTCTTGATGATCTAAACATTCAAAGAGGGAATGTTGCTAAAATAAGATGAATGACGACTTAATTAATGCAAAATATACTTGTTCTTTTCTCATGGATTTCATGGCATATAACGTTTTGTTTTTGTGCCGAACCAGGGAAACTTTTCCAAATCCTCCTACGCCCACAACTTTAATCAACTCAAAATCGGATATCGATGCATTATTCTGAAAATTATAATTATGAGGTGATTAGCGTTATACTAAGTTCTTTACTTACTAATATTATACGTAGGAATTAAACTTGAGTTGAAGTTGAATATAATTTTCTTGAAACTCCCTGTACCAATTTTAAAACATGAGCGAGGTCCATGCTAGGTTCCAATTTAAATTAGTAGCTTTTTGCAAAAAAGGAATGTGATCTTTGTCTTGTGTACATTTTATTTTGTATTTTTTTGACCCAGATACTCGTTCATTTAAACATACTGAGCCCGAAAGATGCAAAATTTTAAAAAAAGTATTGAGGCCACCGTGCTCGTTTTTACGCACTGATTTTTGTTTATCTATGGCTTTATGATTACTTTGCAGAGGAGTATCTCGGCTTTTAAGTCACTCCCTAAATATATATTTGCATTATAAAAGTGGTTCGGCATAAGTCTGACTCAACTCATGATTGGGAACCTCTGATCGAAGTCGTAGCCAGGTTTTCAATTTAGGGCCTGTTTTTTACCAGAGGGAGGCCTGCCAAGCACGACGATTTCAAATTAGCGTGACTATATGATACCAGAAAAAAGATGCTAAATGTGCTGAAATATTATGCAAATGCATGAAGTAAACCAATTAAAGAATAACCAAAATCAATAAAATTTTCAATAATGAATGTTATTAATAAACAATATAAATGGAAAAATTGTAAAATTTGATTGTTCATAGAAACTAAAGAATTACCTAAAGCGCACTGAAAATATGCCCTCGTACCTTCAAGGGCCAGAATAATTATTCTAAGTGTATTTAAAAAACACATTTTCTGTGCGCTTTAGGGTCTGGTGTCATTTTTAGTTTCCAAAAACATTTCCTCAGTTTCCTCAAATTTTACAATTTTTTTACAATGGTTTTTTTTACATAATAAAATTAAAATGTAATGAAAATAAATAAAATTTTCAAAATATCTAATCCATCAAGCAAGCTACGTAAAAAAATTATATAAGTTAATTTAACGACGAGATTTTGGGATTTAAAGTTCACAATTGTAAATTTTAATACTTGAACATGAAAAGCTAAATCACTGAAACAATTTTCATCTTAAACTGCTTCTTGAATGAGCTTTAAAAGTTTTACAATGTTGAGAAATTTTTTCAATGGTTGAAATTGAAACTGGTTGTTATCAGCATTGAGATGAATGTTTAGTAAATGGTTGGCGCTGCAGTCTGTCAAGGCATTGCAATCGGCAAATCAATTTGCTAATTTGGATGTTTCAATAGCAAGTGTTTGAACCCATAAAGATCATATCCCTAGCCATTGTAACTGTATCCGTTCTAAGAATCTTTTAGCTCGCCCATATAAATATTCCATATATGCATATGGCTCAGCCAAATAAAAGAAACTAACACCAAGTTTTTCAATGTAATATTCATAAAATGATAAAACTGTTAAAGTTATAGATCGTGTTTACTTTGTGTCCTTTTAATAATTTTAGCGATTGAATCAAAATTTCTGGTTAATTTTATGTTTTTCTTGTTAAAAATAGATATTAAGATAGACTATTTTATGTAATTGTTTTCTTATGTATATTGAATAACTAAATGGTTTTAGCAAATTTGAGAGGAGGCTTCAGCCACCATAGTCTACCTCGCTATGACTTTGACCCTGATAGTCAAGTTTTTTTACAAAATTAATAAGCAATTTTTTTACTTTTTTCAACCAACTCTCTACTCTCATAATGTAAAAAATTTTTATCGATTTGTTGCACAACAACCGAAACACAAGAATGCCGATAACTGAGAGGTTTAAACATAACCTCCTTATCACATTATTTGAAATAGTAAAATGCAATAAATTAATGGTTTTCAACAATACTTAAAATACCTTGATTGGATTTTCAATTAAATAGGTAAAATTTTCGTGTGCACCATCAAGATACCTTTTATCTTAAAATGTAAAAATTATCTCTAGTGTATAAATTAATAGTTAGCATTAATAAATGAAAAGTGTATGAAAGTAACAGATTTAAAATAAACTAATGTTACATTATAACAATGACCTTAAGTTTTAAAATGACTAAAATAAATTATACTGATAATAATTATTGTTATTATTTTTTTATTATTGCTCAACATACCATAAGTCATTTTCGAATTTCAATATCTCGAAGAACAATTTTACTTTAAAAGCATGCAACGTGCAATCTTATTAACAAAAAATAATTTTCTTCTGTTGAATAAACTTCGCCAAGATTTAATTAATGCTGAATTTGAAAGTGTTGATATTTAAGTGGGATGAAAATAACGTAAACTTTTACGTTTTAATTTTGTAGCGTTTAATCAATAAAAATGTCATTTTTTTTGCTAGGTAATATTAAGCAGCCCATCTTTTATTCACCATCTTGTCTCGGTCATCGTATCATCGATGATAAAGATAGCTGATAATGTGTCGGAGTGTTTAATATTTTAATCGTGTATTTGTTTTTTTTAACTATTGGAACTGATTGAAATGGAGGCTGTCAAAGAATTTAATTTAGAGGTTAGTGACGACAACGCTGTACGCATTGGTAGTAGCGACGAGGCATACGTTCTTGTTTTTTGTGTTCACTGAAGTTTAGTAAAGCGTGTTCTCTTGCTCAGAAAGAAGCTAACAGAATTAAGTCAATCGTCGTATGGGACGCTGAGCCAAATTTTCTACCAAACTAGCTAGACTCATTTGAATTTTAATGATTAATATTGTTTTTAAAATTTTAAAAACTTTAAAATATAAAATTTTATGAATCCAACTTTGCAATTAATTAATCATTTGAATTTATTTAAATTAAATTATTAAATAATAATACTGCTATACTCTTTTTATAACACAGTGTTTATGATGTTTTTTGTGACATTTATTTATTGTTATTATTAATATTAGTTTAGTTTAGTAAAGTTTAACTTAAAAAAAGTTTTTTTTACAACTAGTGCATGCTGTTTTGTATGTCTATTTAAGATTGTTAGTTTTCTTTCATTAATATTAAGATTAATTGTTTCAATTTTACTCTAACTGTTTTTAACAACAATCAATATTAGTACATATGATAGCTCTCAATATTGACTAAATACTAATAAAATGTAATAAAAATAAATATAGTCTAGCAACAAAACAAATGCAATAATCTTGCTTGGCTTGCCTAACCTTTTTTTTGTCTGTGGTGGTGGCGAGAGATGGATTTAGATGAGGTTAAATGCATACTTCTATTATTGTGTGATGACGACATGATAATTTATAATTGCTATATAAAAAATAATAAATTAAACTAATTAAAGGAATAGACAAATGTTTGTAAACAAAACATCATAAAAAAACAAAGTTTTTTAAATTATTGAAGTTTTTGTTTATTTTTGTTTGCATACTTTTTATAAAATGCTAATTTCACTTTTTATTTAGATATTTGTTTATCAGAAAATTTAAAATTTAAAATATAAATTTATCAATATTTGGCAAGACTATCACATTGTAAATTTTTAAAAAATATATTATGCTGGATGAACAAGTTAGTTTATAGATATATATATATATATATATATATATATATATATATTATATTGCTATATTGTATATATATAGTATAGCACAATTTTTTTTACACCCAGTATCATCGTTTGTTAGATATCAGTCAAAACACTGTCTTATCACATGATAACTCAAAAGGAGTTTGATTGTAAATGATAATCATTTTTTATTTTATTCAAATAATTTGGAAGAAAAAATTAATTTTTGGCTGTTAAAAATAATTATATTTAAACTATGTCTTGTTGTACTTCCAAATATATAAGTTTCTTTTTCCACTAATAAAAATGAAATTCATTTTGTTATTTTTTTTTTAAATATTGTTTTAGTTATTAGCTCATGGCATGTCACATTTGACAAATATCTAACTTTTGACAAGCATTTCTGAAATCATCAGACCATATAATTATCATCTTTTTGTAATGAAACAAATCCAACGCATGATCACATTTGATGTCGCAGCACTTCTTGGTAGATGTCTGGTCCTATCAAAAATAGACTAATGAAACTTTTTATCATACATTGCCTCACACATCTTTTGTAACATCTTTAGTACATTCTCTTCCAAATGCTTCATTGGCTTCCTGTCTCCGTTCAAATCATTTTTAAAATTGCAGTCCTAACCTTCAAAATATTATTATAAAAATACCCAGCATATCTAAATTATCCTGTCTTTTGCAATGAACACGCCAGATCACTCCACAGGTCCTCAGCAGGATTTCTAAACATCCTTGTTGCCAAACCCCTCTTGCTAGTTGCTACTTCCGTCACACTGCTTATGATGTTTGGAATGCTTTACTTATTGTAATGAAATAATGTTTCTCACTGATTCTTTTAAAAAAGAGCCAAACTTCTCTTGCTGATACATATACGAAAGCTCTAGTTGCCTCTGAAGTTGTGGTGCAAATTGGCGCCATTATGTAAATATAAATGTTATTATTATTATTATCATCATCATATATCGTTTTATCTTTGTATTTTTTTGGCAGTGGATGTCTTTCATTTTCAATCTTTCTCAAATTTAGAACAATTTACAATGAAATTTTTGACCATCTTACTGCTTTTGACACATTTGAAATGATTTATTTGTGGGATCTGTTAAGATTATTATAAAATGCTATGTTTCAGATTTGATTTTGGAAGTCATGTTTTTTATCATGTACCACTGTACAAATATGTCTTTTAAAATTTTTTCAGTTCCAATTAGTGTCATTTGCTTGATACCTGCAAAACTTATTTGCTGATTTTCTGCTTCGGTTTTCTGTAGTTTCTGCATAATTAATCAATTACTATCAGTCTGCCTACCTATTTGATTTCTTCACTCAGTTGTGCTCAGTTTGTTAGACTTATTGGTATATTATGATATATATATATATATATATTATGTATATTATGATATATATATGTTGGTAATAGACCATAATTTTTACAGTATTTTATAAATTCTACCGAATGTTTGGCGTTAATATGTTTGTAGTTCGTTTTTTCGATTTTTCTC
>NW_008705512.1:268680-295700 GCF_000326865.2 Helobdella robusta
CGCCAACTACAAACATATTAACACCAAACATTCGGTAGAATTTATAGAATACTGTAAAATTATTATTATTATTATATGATCATTTTTATAGCGCGCCTATTAAAAACATTCTCATAGGCGCTTTACAACTATGGCAATTTTCTACAAGGAAAAAAGATATGTCCTCAATTGACTCTTGAACTGGGGAAGTGTTAGACCAGACCGGCACAAAAAATAGGGAAGTTCATTCCAATGCCTTGGTCCATAAACTGCAAAACTACGTGATGCAATTTTTAATTTAGTAACCGGGACCACTAACAAGTTTCCCCGATCTGATCGTAGGCCAGTTTTTAAAGAAATCGATGATCTGTCAATCAACATTTCGGACAGATATTGCGGAGCCAATCCGTTTAAGCATCTATAAACCAAAACACAGACTTTAAAAACAATTCTTTTGCTGACCGGCAACCAATTCAATTCCGACAGAATTGGGCTAATATGTTCAACACGACTAGCACCAACAACAATTCTTGCAGCTCTATTCTGAACCATCTGCAACTTAGCAATCTCATGTTTCGAAACACCATAAAACAAACTATTACAATAGTCCAATCTAGAATGTATGAACGAATGAATCAGAGTAACCATGGTTGATCTGTTCAAACTCTTTTTAATTCGATACAATTGCCGCAATTGAAATGAACAAGATTTTACCAAAACCTTTATATGTTCACCCATACATAGATTTTTATCTATTTTAAAACCCAAAACTGTAGCCATTTTTCCAAAATCAATAATCATGTCACTTATTTTCACAAAATCAACGTTAATCCTAGAGGTTTGCTGCCAAGTTCCAACTGGTACCAGCTGAGTTTTTTCCCGATTCAATTTTATACCATTCAAACCCATCCACCCATCCAGTGCACCCAAACAATCCAACATTCTTTCAATCAGAAAATCAAACTCCCCAGTCGCTGCATAAGCAAAACCCTTTAAAGAAAATTCATCAATGAGATACATAATATCGGCTGTTTATAATGTAAAAAGAAGCGGGCCTAAAACAGACCCCTGGGGAACCCCAGACAAAACATCAACTGTATTTGACCAAGAATTATTATAATAAACCTGCTGGGTACGTTTGCACAAATAAGATTTGAAAAATTCCAAAGCTAAGTCACAGACACCGTAACTTAAACATAATCGACGTAACAAAATATATATATATATATATATATATATATATATATATATAACCATTAATTTCTTGTTATATAAATAACTTTCAATAATTTGTCAGCTTTTGTGGTATGAATATTTATGTACAACAGTTTTTTGTTATAATTATCATTTCTTACTGTTGTGTATTGTATATAATTGTAAATATATTAAAGTTATTTTGAAAGATATTGTTTTCACATTTTCAAAATAATGTGTACCGTTATTTATAAAAATTTTGGTTCTGAATGTTATTTAATGAAACTAATATTGCATGGGAGTTTTGTGATGTGTTGTTGTTTGGTTTCGAGGCAGATAATGCATGGGGAATAGGGGAAGGGTTGGGAAAGGGTGAAGGCTTGTATTGGTGCTGTTTCATATGCTGAGGCACCATCGCTTATGTCTTTGAGACAAGTATAACTAGATATTTAATTAGTAGTGGTTTGAAGTAAAATTTTTTTTTGTTTTATTGCTTGTTAATAGCTGACATTTGTTGTTTGGGCTGATGATGGGATGAAGCAAGTTATTATTTGATGAGGTTTTGACGTTTCCTTAGAGGATCCTGTTTTGGAACTCGTCTCTAAGTAGTGGTATTTATTCGTTAGTTATAGGTTGTTTGATTTTCCAATTGATGTTACTGATTGTGTTTTTTAGATTTTAGGCAATGAGTTTGCTTTTGTTTTCCTGAAACTATTTTTGTCATATGAGATGTTTATTTTATTGAGGATAGTGTACATAGATGTGTTGTTAGCTTTACCTCTAATAATTTTGTCATTGTTTTTTAAATTTGTTGCAGAGGATTTAACTTGTTAAAATTTTGCTGTTGAAAGATCAACATTGTTTCTGGTCTTTTGTTTGAAATTTTGTAGCTATACTGTTGTTAATGGGGATTCTTTTCTTGCTTTTTAGGTCAATAAGATCATATTTGAGTTTTTTTACCTCAATTTTCAGGGCTTTTTGTGTAGAAGTAATTTAGCCATAAGTATAAGATTCCTTCTCTTACTACCTTCAGAATGCAGACACTCATGTTGATGTCTTTTTGTTGTTTGTTGAGAAGCATTTTTTTAATAAATTCTTAAATTTTCTTATTATTTTGGATTGTGTGTTTGTGTGTGTCCATTTTTTAAATGAAATTTCAATTTTTTTAATGCGTCCATTAAACTAAATATTAGTAATATTTTTTTTATCCTATAGCTATGCTCTTTGTACGAGCTACAACCTCCAATATCAAAAGCAAAAATGACCCAAATAACGAAGGCAGCTATAAAGGCCATCAAGTTGTACAAGCATGTTGTTCAGAGTGTTGAAAAGTTCATCCAAAAGGTTAGTGAATTGGTTGTGCTAATTAAGCTTCCTTTCTTTCAACTTGTTTATATTAGTATTTGGTTTTTCCTTTTTTATTTATTTTGTGAGGTGTCGACCTATCATATTTCGACTAATATTTATATTATTTATTTATTCGTTTGTTTATTTATTTGTTTATTTATTTGTTTGTTTATTTTATTTATTCAATATTTATTTATTTCAACAAATCATGCCATTAAGTCTATATTCATTTTTTTTTATTATCTCATGCATGTTGATTTATATATTAAAAGGCAGCTCCAAAAAATTAATTGGGATATGTTGAAATGAAAGATTTTAGTCATTTGATATTTTATAACCATTTCCCCAGTTTCTATGTTGATTCAAAAATATCGTTTTCACTATCATCATTTTTCATGATAATCATTCCTTTTAACAGTGCAGACAGGAATATAAGGTGCCAGGCTTATACATAATTGACTCAATCATACGCCAGTCTAGAAAACAATTCGGAGCTGATAAGGACATGTTTGCGCCAAGATTTTCAAAGAACATTGTTATCACTTTTCATAATTTGTTTGATTGTCCATCTGAAGATATTGTTAGCTACTTTCATTTCTTTGTTATATTTTATGTTACAATTTCAATGAATAATTTTTCCATGTAACTTGATAAATATTCAATTAAAAGTAGAATAACATTTATTTATTTTACAGTCCAAAATGATAAGAGTGTTGAATTTGTGGCAGAAGAATGGTGTGTATCACCCGGGCATTATACAACCACTGCTCGATTTGGCTTCTGATCCACATAACACTTCTGTTTTTGAAACTGGTAAAGTAGTCAGCGTTAATGACTGTGCATATTTTGCATATTGTTTTTATGTTTTATTAATCCATTAATTATATTTCATTAAGCTTAATAATTTACAGCTTTCATTTACAAAATCTTTTTGTGTACCTATAATCTTCGGTGTGTCTTCTGTTTTTTCATAATTAAAATGTGCTGTTGTACTAAAAACTATTCAGATTCAATCTTTGTAACCTTACAGTCATAACTAAAGCAGTACAACATTCTCTATCAATCGGCTGAATAGAATTTTGAAATAAACCATTATTCATTTGTTATACTCTCTCAACTCTGCATTGCTGACCATCACGAGTCAGTTATTTTTATTTAACCATCTCTGACAACTTTCTGGACTGGTGACCATCCTAGCAACTGTTTTTCATCTCACTTTTTTAGTTCAGTTCAGTCTTTGCTATCAATCATCTTCAAAAGTAATTGTTCTGTTCACATCAAACAATCGTTGCATCATTCAATTAGTTTGAATGTTGTGCAATCTTTTGTCAGCACTGCTGTATCTAAACTGCAGCCTGTTAGTCAAGAGAGGCACCGAATAGTGAGTTTGACTAAAGGCTGAATGACTTAATAGTCTATCTACTATTCAGTACTCAGCCAAATACAAAAAACCTGGAAATTGGAAAATATTAGTTAATGAAAAACAAGTTATTGAAAAAACAATTCTTAACCAATATAATGTTCAATCTCTAGTTCAAATTCAGATGCCTCTACATCCATGATGTTCAAAATAATTTTTCTGCTAATAATATTCAACGATTATTGTTCTTGAACCCAAAAAGTGGTGATTTTTGGCTATTTGGTCTAAAAATGGCCAAGGTAGAAAGTCAAATTTTGGAAGGATATTTGGTGCTTCTCTAGATTCAGTTGGAATCAATCTTGAATTATTCATTATAGTGTTTGTTTATTGTGTCATTAACATTATTTTTATTATTGTTATTGATGTTATCATAAAACTCCAGTAGTTTATTTATTTGAAGCTAATTGGGTGTGAAAAAGGGTAAAATTTATTCATTTAAACAATTACATTTATTTTTATTACATTTGGGAGCTGCCTTTTTACATATTACACCCACATTTACATGATAAATAATTATATCAATCCTAGTTTTCACAGAACATCTTATGTACTTATTTTTTTCAATGTATTGTTTGTTCTCACTGTTTTCTTTCATGTTATATTTATTTATTTATTTGTACAAGTCATAGATGTTTAGACGATGTTTAATAGTGCACGTGTTTTACACACACACACACCACACACACACACACACACACATAAATATATATATATATTTATTTATTTATCCATTGCCTGTATTCTATTTCAAGAGTTGACAATCTTTTAGATTTGAGCAATTAAATCACAAGCAAAGTATTAGAGAAATGAATATGTCATGCTCATGCTTCACAAATAAAACATCAAGCTGAGAAATAGAAAAAATGTTTGACATAGCTTAAGCATATGGCCGAATAATTATTTTGTGATGGACTTATCCATTTCAGTTTGTTTTAGTGCTTTTGATTTCTCAGTTTTAACAGTGTATTCCTTACTTAGCAATGGAAAGAATTATTTTATACTATTTTAAACTTTTTATTACAAAGATGACAGTTACGATAATTTGCTCTGGGAGACATTTGAAATAAACTAGATAAGCATGACAAAATTTTCAAGTTCTTTTAAATTTTTTTGTTGCTATAAAAATATTTATTTAAAAGTTTTTATATAATGATTTTCTGTTACTTATTAAGTATTAAGCTTTTCATGCTCATCATCGACACGTTGTTTTAATCTGTTCATGTACTAAATTGATGATGGTTTTAATATTTTTTGTTTTGTAATTGTATCAATTCATCCCATCTCAAAATTATTGCTTCTAGTAGTATATATGTATATATAGTATGTAATATATATTGTTTGTTTGTTTATTTGTTTGTTTGTATGTTTGTTTGTTTGTTTGCTTGTTTGTTTGCTTGTTTGTTTGTTTACTTGTTTGTTAAGTAATGTTTTTTAGATAAGTCTATTTATTTATTTTTTTAAAACAGTAGATAGATTTTTGATACTTTAACCAACCTGCAGGTAGATGGGATAAGTGGAGACAATTTATTGTGACTCCACGCTACTAAATATATTTCTATCATTTGTCTATCCAGTCTGCAGTAGCATTCATGAAAAATTTTTGTCAGCATGTTGTCAAACTGCTTGCTTATCATTGCGGTCGATGTTTATTCTTTTATCATAATTGGCATGTTTACTCGCAGCACTACTGTCCAGTTAGTAGCACTACTGTCCAGTTAGTCGATCGCGCTGCTTAGTTTTCATGTCGGTTTTGCAAATTTTTCTTGCATCTATGTTTATTATTGGTACGCACATCTAATTTTTCTGCTTGTTTTCTTACACGTAAAACGTGCAACACTGTATTTAAACCTTTTCTCTCTTTCATCCTACCCCAACTACGTAATATGTGGTAGTCTTTCTTCCTCCCATGCTTTGCTCATGACTGGTCTCAGCTGTTCTGCCTTCCTTACACTCCTTCCTTTTTGCTTTACCTATTCAGATTTGTTTTTCATTTGCTTATAAGTCCGACCCATAACGGATGGAGACTATAAACGAGGATTGATTGATTTGCTTATAAGCACGTTATCTCATGTTTTTATTAATATTTTATTTTTTGAATCGCTGATTTGGTTTGCTTCTACTTTGTTTTGTAACATTTTCGTGCACATTACATTATGCTATCAATGTTCATACTTGTTGAACTATGGCTCAAAACTGTTAGCTTGTCTAAAAATTCCTTGAACTGTCTGTCGTTTTCATGTTCACATTATATGTTAAAGATGGTGTAACTTAATAATAAACACATTCAACTATCCCAACTCAGTTCAGAAGCAAGTTGAAGAGGTGACAGGCTTGACGCCATCGATGCCATTGAAATGTGATCAGAAGCCTCCTGCACTGACTGCTGATGCATTGCAGTTAGGAGCTGGTATTGATTTGAGATCAACTTCATCTAGTAGTGACCTGCCTAACGATCTGTCCAAAGTACTCAACCAACTTTTGCAAACAGTTAGTTGGACCATCAATTTATAATTTCACTCAAATGTCTTTATTATACTTAAATTTTTGTTTTATCTAACTAATTGCATTCCAGATGAATCCTTCAACAATGTCTCAAATTGCAATGCCTCCACAACAATTGCAAACTCAGCTTTTGCAACAATTACTTCTGCAGCAACTACCCATGGCTATGATACCACCTGCAACCACTAACTATAACAAGTTTAACACACTGACTACTGAACCGTTGAAGATGGCATCTGCAATAAATGATGCAAATCTGGCAAGTCAGATACACATGTTGACACAGCAGCTGCTAGGCAATGTTCCAATGGCTCCTACTGCATTGACCTCTACTACCGCCACCACACTGCCTGCACCAACAATGACCACCACTCCTCAGCAGCAGCAGCAACAACAACATCAGCAGTTACATTCGAAGCAGTTTGATCATCAGACACAATTTAAATTGAATGATGGGAAGACACGAACTTCTGACAACGTTGCTCGTGAAGGCGTTGACAAAAATTTTAATGATTATGCCAGTCATAATGAGGACAATGATGAGTCTTATAATAACAATAATCAATCTGATGATAATGCAGAGAACAACTTTACCGAGGAACCAAAAAGACTTACTTCTTTAGATAAGGTATCATTCTCGAAAATTTGAGTTCTTGAACAAATTTTAATTGTTAAACAATGTTCAAGTTATTTATACTAAAAATAACAAAATTTTTTTGCGGTTTATAAAGTCGTGTAAATAGAGAAGCGTGATTAACATTTGGGGAAATGTTTTTTATTTGTTTGGAACAGAGGATATTGTCAATGTGTCAGGAAGGAGAGGACGACTATTATGATGAAGACGACGCACCTGAAGAAGGACGACAGTATGGGGAGGAGGAGGAGGAGGAGGGGTACAATAAGGATGGTGATCGCCAGCAAGACATCAGAGACGATGACGAAAAGTACGGTTCAGTTATGATTTGCATATATGAACACGATATAGGAGCACTAGAACGTTCATTATTATTTCTAAATTTGCTGTTTTTGCTGCTCCATCTTTTAAAAATGAAATTAGATTTAATTTTTGCAAAAATTAAATTGTTGCACATTTTTTCAGTATTTTGGATAACTTTTACTTTTTCTTTAATTCTTGAGTTTCTTGCCACTTATGTAATTATGCTTCCTCTCTATTACTGAAAATGGTTCTTTTGCGAAAATAATTATTTTAGTGACTAAAATTTAGTCTTTATTTGCTGCATTAAGAACTGGCAAATAGTCAATCTTTGGAGCGGATAACACATTTTTGCTCACTTATTGGAGTAATGGATATGGTTTCTCATACAATCTGCTAAATATTCCTGCTTGTAATTTCATTTGATTTCAGTAATAATTTTAACAGCCACGTAGCTGACGTAAATTTTGTGTTGCTGCAGGTACTGCCTCGCTAATGATGCTGCTGGTGGTGCTGCTGGTGGTTATGGTAGTGCAACTGAGCAGGTCTCAGCCCCAACGTCCAAGAGGTCATCGCCGATGAGTGAATCTAACGAGGATGATGGTGGTGATGATGATGATGACAATATGAACTGCAGTTTTGATAATGATATTGTAAGAAATTTCAGTCGTCACAATGATAAAATGTTGAAGGAGAATCATATTTCTGAGGCAAAAAACGCAAAGAAGGCTGAAAACGATGTTGATGAGGATGATGATGAGGACGATCGTGTTAACAAGCGACGCAAAAAACACAAAAAATATAAAGATAGTGTCAGCAATGAAGACGAATGTGACAAAAATGATAGGGACGAAAAGAAACGAGCCTCCAGATCATATGAGAAGAAAAAATTGAATAAACGTGCAAAAGAAGATGATGATGATGACGATGAACAGGTTTCTAAGAAATCCAAGCGGAGGAAAAAACATTCTAACAATTATGAAGACGATAGAAAACCATCGAAAAAGTATAGTTCCCACAATGATGATGATGATGATAATGAAAATAGCAGGGAAAGTGATAGAAGGAAGAAAAGTAAAAGTAAAAAAAGTAAAAATCGCTCCCCCTCACCGCGACAAGCTGAGAAGCCAAAAGCTGGTTTTACTGTTAGTTACTTTATTTATCAATCAGTTTAATGATTGTTGTTTTTGCATCAGCTTTGTATCAGTCAATGTCTTGTTTTAGGGTTGTTGAGTATGTGCAGTTTTGCTTTCTAGTTTTTGCACTATTTTTTTCTGTTTTTCTATCGGTTTTTATATTAAACTTTTACACATTGAACACATTTTATTGTTACTTCTTAAAACTCCTTGCTACTTTACTATCATTCACTTATCTTTACAATTTATAAGTTGTTTGATGCAATTATTTTAATTTGACCTCAAAACATTTTCTTATTATTTGATGCACTTGATGCACATAGAAAAAATATTTACTCTCATTGAACTCAGGTGGAGTATGGTACAAATGAAACTGATGATGACGACGACGATGATGTTATATTTGTAGACATGCAGAAGAAGCATGTGGATGTATCCAGGTATGTTGTTTTGTATTTTTTATGTGAAAAAAGTGTACTTTTTAGATGGCTACAGTGTTCCACTGAATGGTTTAATTATTTTCATTGAATATGAAGGTTCTTGGAGAAAAAATTACCATCACCTATGAGAAAGCAAGCGAGAAGAAGCAGGTTAGTTAGTTTGTTTTTTGAGGACTTGAATCATTTATCGCCAGTTTATTTTTGATTGGTTTCGCCAGTTTATTTAAAACGTTTAGATTAACCAATAATCTAATACAGTTTTGTTAATTAATTAATTTATTAATAAATTGATTAATTTATTAATTAAATGATTAATTAATTAAATGTTTGTTTGTTTGTCAATCAGATCAAGATCTAGAAGTTCATCAGTTGAGTTCATGGGACGAGATTCTAGATTTAAAATTGACAGATCATGCATGCCTCCAGTTCTCAATGAGATGATTAGTGGTTCGTTACTAACATTCTTGATTTTGAATTTATTTTTATGTACTTAATGAACTCTCATTAAATTATCCTTGCTGGTGGTTGGAGAGGAAATTGAAACTTTTAATAAAATCAGTTTGATGGAATGGGAATAGTTAGGCAATTGGTGAGGTATTGGTTACTTGGATCCAATTAGTGCATGGAATGTATTTTGTGTAAATTTTATATTGCATGTAAAAAATTTTGATAAAGATTGATATATATATATATATATATATGTGTAATGTCTGTTTATCTTCATTTTTATTGCATTTTTTTATTTCAATCTTATTCAAGTATGCAGTATGACTTTGTGGGTAGGAAGGCTAAACAAACTGACAGGTGATGAAGAAATAAGGAATGTTCTAGATGCATTTGGAGACGTCACCATTAATGTTAGCTGAAACGTTACCTAAATGAAACATTTTTATTACTACTCTTTCCTTCATTATCACCTTATTCATTTTCTATGTTGTTTTATTATTAATTTATAAATTAAAAAAATCAAATGTTGCACTTGAACACTTATTATGTCGGTTCTGTAAATACTTTTGCAGCTGGTGCCACCCAGAGGTTGTGCATTTGTTGCCTTCACAACGCGCAAGCATGCACACGATGCTCTTGAAAGGCTGAAAACAGTGCACATACAGGGGAATCTTGTTAAGGCATGCTGCTCATTTATTTAATTATTTTTTTTTTATTTTAAACGATCTGTTCATTGTTGTTTGTCTGTTTTTTTACCTAATTGTTGTAAGCGCAAACAGTTTGTTCACTTTATTCACCAGGTGGCCTGGTCATATGGTATTGGAATAAGAAACTCGGAATTTGCTGTAGAGTTCAACGTGGAGAAGGGTGTCAACTACATTGCCTGGTCCAAGATACCTTCATTGAACTTTGTTTCATTATTAGAGGGGAGTGTTCTTGATGATGATAGTCTTCCCCTTAATTTTGATCGTTAGTTCAGTGCTTTATTTTTCATCTTGGCTCTAGTTTATTTATGCTGGTTTTATTATGTTTGTTGTTCGTGTGTTCTGGGGCATTGGTCCACAGTCGTCTCATCTCAATGAATTCTCCTCTGCAGCATTTAATTTTTTGTTATGCAGCTCTATATGTGAAAAACTGCATACACATTCTACATTTATAGTTTAACTTTCATGCTACAGTGACTGTGCAACTCTCGCCAGTCACTGTCCAAACCATTGTATAGTGAACAATGCTCGGTCGGATTGTCACCTTATTTCATTGACATTCGGATATTGTTAAGAGTATATATCTAAACAGTATAGTTAATAAAAATATATTTTTTATTACTTTGTTATAATTAGTGCACATAAATATGTTTTTAAATAAATTTATAATTGGTTTACAATTTGCATACACACAACCTGTCTTGTTTGTTTCCAGGCAGTCGTTTATTAAAAAAGAAAGACCGTAAGAAAGTTTCATCGAAGGTAGAAAGCAAGTCTGAAACTTTGAATGCAGGTAGGTTTGGTACTTTTGCCATTTTCTTTCATTACTGTAGATTTGCTCGTATTTAAGTGATATGAATTGATGCATCTAGCACCTGATGCTTCCATGAGGCATCCTCACAATCTGAATTGTTGAATTTTGTAGTGTATAATAGTTAGCTGCTGTGTTTGTTAATGAAAATTCTGAGTTGTGTTCTTATTGTGGATGAGCATTTTTATTAATGTCTTCAATAGATTTATTTGACATTCAAATTTCAATATATCTTGTGAGCATGCAATTTCGTTGTCCCTTCATTATAAAAAATTTATAAATAATCCTTTTAAAAAACTCATCAATAGTAGATGCCCTTCAAATGATACCTCTCCCACAGTCCATGCCTCCACTACCCTCCATCCCTCCACCTCCACTGCCACCCATCAACAATGAAACTGACACTACCACTCCTGTATGTTGTTGTTTTTTCATATTGTTGTTGCATTATGTTGTTGTCGTCGTATGTTGGTTTATCTTTTTTTTAATTTTGCAAATGCTAGTTAACAATTAAATGAAATATGCAGCTCCAGCAAAACAGCATCTCAATGGGCCATGATGTCAATCAAAAAACACAACTGCTGCAACTGCAACATCAGCAACAACCAACTCAACAAATGACACAACCTTTAGTACACACGCAGTTCAATCCTAGTGTTCCGCCACCACTCCTGCAAAACTTACCAGTTAGTCAGTCTACATTGCCCAGTGCACCAACTCTTACACAACTCAACCAGAATGTACCAAACTTCAATCAGTCAGAGAGTTTGCACATCAATCAAGCACCTCCTCTTGAGATTCCCAAACATATTAACGTCGTCGTTGGAAGTAATCATATGTTTACATCATCAGCAACAACAACGCTACAATCTAATGTTTTGTTCAGTGCCCCTCCGCCACTGTTCACTCAAAATATTCAACAACATTCATTGCAACAACATCAGTTGCAACAGGTCCAACATTTGCACTTACAGCAGCAACATCCACAGCACTTACAACAACAACATTTACAACCCCAACAAACGCAGCATTTGATTGAAGTTCGTGGAGGCACACCCCTGAACGTCATCCACCCTGCTAACCAGCAGGTGCAGCCTAGCACATTTTTCATCAGGACTCCAATTGTTGATAATGCTGATGTGTTGCGACAGTTATTGCCAACGTCAACTGCAGTTGCTGTTGAAAGTTCTTTGTTACCACAGCAGCATGCACATGCAGCCTTGCAGCACCCTCCACAAAACATTTTGAGACCAGATGCTCCCTCATTTCAAAGTGTTACTGCACCAGACACTCGTCTCCTTAGTATTTTTCCAGGAAATGTTGTCTTGCAACAGTCGGCTCCATTCAACGTTCTTCAGCAACAACACTTACTTCAACAGCCACAACAACAGCAGCAGCAGCAACTTCAGACTCAACATCTTTTGCCATTGCATCATCCAGTACTCATTCAGCAAATAGATGATGGCAAGTCATTACCTGACAGCATGTTGAATGTTCAACAGGCACAAGCACCGCCACTATCATCAGCTTCATCAATTTTCCCTCTACAAGTAGATAACAGGCAGCGGTTGAATGATTCTTTTCAAAGTGGTAGCACCGGTGGCAGACATCCTCATGACATCTCACTACCACATCTACCACCGGTAAATATGCCACCTCCATCATTGCTGGCCACTCCAAATGTTAGGACCCCTTCAGCTTATGAGGATGTTGAGGCAAGGAGAAAGATGGACTGTGATAATGGTCAGATTTATTTAATTTCGCTCCTCTATATGTGACTATGTACGTTACATTGTTGATAATGGCACTCAGCCTCAGTGATGTTATTTATATATGTTTCATGCAATTATGTTGCTATGAAGGTACATATCTGACCTCTGAGAATGTCACAAATCGTATAGAAGGTTCTATATAAATATTCAAATATTCATGTGATCCTGATGTACCTGCATGGCCTTGTCTATGTCTGTGGTTCAGAAAAAGTCCGATATTGTAGGGCAGTCTGTTTATATACCTATTATTAAAAGTTTTTAATGTTTACCAAGCCAAGCTTCTATTTGATGGGAAGCCTGTGTGCTCTCTAGTGGAGTCATCACATTTTTAAACCCTCTCTGTTTTGTCTTTGTCTTTTTGGATAATGTGTGTATATTATGTGAATAAATTTTTTACAATTTTAATGTATTTTTAGTTTTTCCAATTTTTAGTTTTCCAATATCTTCCACATGAAATTTTTTGTCATCTCTAAAAATTGTTGTTAAAGTTTAATGAGATTTGTAACTGACTATACCATTTAAAAAAAATTAGATAAATTAAAAACTTAGATTTCATATTCAACCAAAAAAATTTAATTTAAAGACGACATTCCAACAAATCAAAAGTTAGTAATGTAACTCAAAAGTTCGGTTTCATTTTCATTCTAATTAGAAATAATTAGAAATACGTCCTTTTTAAATTTGAAATTTGTCATTATTTTTAAAACGTTTTAAGACTTGGTGACATCAGTTTAGATTGTACGGGTTCCCAGTTCAACAGAGAGCTTGGAGTAAAAAATATTATACAGACTCCTGTATAGCTAAGACACTTTTCTAAACAGCACATCTGCTGGTGCACATTGTATAGAGCTTTTTTTATGCCTTTGTTATTATCAGTTCTTTGTTATTATCAGTTCTATTAACTTATTCTAATACTTGCAAGTTTTGTCAATGTCTCTTCAGTTTGAATATCTAAGAGCATAAAATAAAATGCTGATCCATTGGTATTAAGAAACAGATGTGTTAAAGTTATTTTCCTTAATTTTAACAACTTAACTATATCTCCATTGAGTAGGCTTAAATGTTTAAAGTAAGAAACTCATTTGTTTTTTATCAATTTTGTTCACTCATTCATTTTCTTTATTTTCATTTATTCATTAGTAGTTTTTGAATGTTTACCTAAATTGAATTTTTAAAATATTTCAAGTTTAAATTATTAGCTCAACATGAAATTCAATATACAAATACTGCAACCAACCAGATCACCACAGCAGTCCCTCAGTTGATTACTTCGCCTCTAAATATTGCCCGACAAACAAACTTCAAAACTACAGCAGTACATTGGATGAAAATTCTTTGCATCACAAAGATACCCTGGATACCAATAGGATGAAGAAGAAGCCCTTGTTAGAAACTCCCATCTTACCAGGTGATCGACCAATTTTGACAAAATTTCCCCAACCTAGTCAAAATCTCAGCAAGAGAATGTCAAAGGAGCTGCCTGGCAATCAAGAAACATATGCCAGATCAAATGCTGAAAAGTTGGAAGAGAGATCTTTCAGCAGAGCATTGAGACCATTACTAGATGCTCCTCCTCTTTCAACAGTTTCCTCCTCATCATCATTGTCGTCCAAAACTTTATTATCATCACCCTCTTTGTCATCAACAACATCATCGAATGCACAAGTTAACAATGAATTCTCACGGGACAATCGTGATAATATTGATAAATTCAATACCTACTTTAGTTCTAACAATGTGACATCTTCATCCCAATTAAGTATTCAACATCATCAAACCAAACAACAGTCAAAAGCAACAAACAATCAAGCTCCAAGTCACAATCCTCTTACTACTGCTGTGTTAAACTTTACAAACAATCAACTTTTCCCGAATCAACATCAACAACAACAGCTTATTAGTCAACAACAACAAATTTTACATCAACAACAGCAGCAGCAGCAACCACATCTACTGCACACTCAGACCAACAATATTTTAAATAGTTCTGCTCACATTTTGCTGACAGAAGCTCTGAAGACCTTGACTCAATCACCTTTGATGAGATTTCCTCTGCCAGTAAATAACCAGCCTGCTATTGATTTCATGGGCGTTAGGAAGCAAATTTTTAATAACAATTTAAATATGAGAAGCAACAATCCTGGTCTTCTTGGGCATTATGTTCCAAGGTTCCAAAGTACTGCTACAGCTTTTACTAGTACAGCTAACAATATTTCAAAGATTCTTCATTCAAGCAGTCAAGTAAATGCTTCTGAAAAAAAAATTGATACTGGTTTTAAAAACAAAAATGCCAATACAGTCCAGGCAAAAGAAAAAGTCACTCAAGCTGTACCAAATGTCAATGAGAGTGGCAATAATGTGCAAGATAAAGTGACCAGTGTTGATTCTGCTGATGGGAGTTTATCAAGAGATAACGTAAAAGTATTTACTGAAAGTGATAATGAAGTGACATTCAGTAAAATAGGTTCTGTGGCTCCAATTATTTTCAGTAATATTCCTAAAAGCTCGCTTTGTGAAAAAAACTTGGATAATATTAGTTGTCCAGGTGATCAGAATGAGATAGTTGCTATTGAAAAAGTTGATGCTGTGGAGAAGGACAAAAAGGACCCGTGCAATGACGTTGATGGAAGCATCAAATGAGCCATAACTGAACTGACTGGTCTCATCAAAATTGCTATCCTCATCAATAAGGTTTGATTTACTTCCTACATGTTCATTTTAAACATTTATTGAATTTTAATAGATGGATAGATTAAAATGCTGAATAATAAAATTGTGAAGTAAAATTTATTATGGACAATATGAATTATAGCAAAGCTTCTATATTCAAAAGGATTGTGATATTTACTAACAATATACAATTAATTCATTTTTTTCATTTATTCTTTACATGTTATTGATTTTTATTGATGTTATTTACACATAGGTTGGAAAAAAAGTGTTACATAATCTATCTATCGTAATTATAAATGGATGATAACACCCACCTAAAATATGACTTTGATGTTGTAATGCTTTTTTGTTTTAATTCGTTTTTATGTTTTTTAGCGTTTCAAAATGAAGATCAACTCAAAAGCTTATTTATGCACTCTTGACCGTGTGAAGGGTTGCAAAAGGCTAAAGTATATATTTGTAAATTATAATTTCGTTAAACAAATGACTAACAACATTCTTTTTTTTCACTTACTATTGGCATTGTTGATAATTTGTTGTTCAATTGATCGGAATCGAAGTTTGTGACACAATCATGCATGCTTCTCTTTTTATATTTAATTTTATTTATTTATTTATTTATTTATTGCATCGTTTAAAATCTGTCATAGATTATAAATAGTAATTTCAAAAGCATAGAGAGAGAGAGAGAGAGAGAGAGAGAGAGAGAGAGAGAGAGAGAGAGAGAGAGAGAGAGAGAGAGAGAGAGAGAGAGAATAAAAAATGTAAATGAACTTTATGTAAAAACTTTTGTGACAATTTTTGATCTTATTTTCAATTAATTACCTTTTGACCCTTTTTATATTGCTGTTTATCCGCATTTTAAATGAAATATTTTTATGAATTCGATATAAAATAATTGATGAAATTTGTTCTACTCATTGACTTCTTATTATTCAACAACCTCAAGGCTCTCTAAGGTAGTTTAACTTTAATTTGTATTCATTCATTTTCGTTTATGATTTGCAATTCAAATATTATCACATTCAAATTAAGTTTTTGCTGTTGTGATAGGAACTATGTCTGTTGCATTAAAAAATTTTGTTTATGTTATAAATACAAAACAAGTTAAATAAATGTTTTGTAGAAAATGTGTTTCACTATGTAAAACCACAAAACTTAAAACTTTGTGCTATAATAATTGTTTCTCATAACGATGATGTCATCCTTCGAAATTTTTTGCTGCTTGTCTGATGGTGATAGTTGTGAGGTCTTGCTTGTTAATGTTTGCAGATGGTTCCTCTTAAATGTTTTTAATTGCGCTGTTTCTTTAGGAGCCCAAGTTTCTTTCTTGAAATGAGCCTGTTAGTTTTGTTTGTGTTTGTTGTTGTAGCTTGTCTTTGTATCATTGATTTACGTTTTATTTGTTTTAATGAAATAAAAAAAAAATTCAAAATTTATATAAATATGTTCATTTTCCAAATGTCAAATCTTATTAATCTACATAAATAATTCTATGACAAACATTAAAAAATTAGTCTAAATGATGAACATTACGAAAAAGTTAATCCTTTTAATATATTTGTAATAATTTTTTATCTCGAACTTGACAGACATCATTGGATGAATTAACACTGAAGTCATATTTTATATGCAAGTACGTTTAATGCTGCTAAAATATAAATTTTGAAAACAATCTGAATTCAAAATTTTATATTTTTGGATCGGCAGGCCTCCGTATCAGGACTCTGCCAGGTTTTATTTTTGCATATCCGGTCAAGGCTTGCCTACACTGCAGTTACAAACAGACCGGAGTCGGATTTCTGCGTCGATTGCATTTTATGCTATAACCTGCACGCTACACCTATGGCTCCATTGGCTTGCCTTCACTGGTCTTAAGCCAGAGATTAAGTAAAAAAAACCTTGTTAGACGACATTCTCATGAATGATCAAATATCTTAAATTTATATACAGATTGAATGAATGCCGCGCCTCTGACGGTAATATTAATTACGCATGATTCGTGTTGATCGATACTTTACAGTTCACTTCGCACTGCTAGCAACGCCAACCGACTAAAGCGTTGAATGAGTGAATGAATATTGGAGAAAATTATACCCGTAGGCCAGTATGGTCTACATAAACAATTCATTAATGGACGAACGGTTATGTTTGAGGAGTATGAGCCTGGAAGTATTTTTCAGTAGAAGTAAACTGTGATAAGCCTCTAAACGCCCGACCAAAATGCTCAGACGGGACAACTCGGGAAACCTTTTCTTGATTCAGCTACCAGTACAACGAAAGTCTTCTGTCTGGGATATTACTCACACAAATGGAAGTTGTGGGACGCCAGTCTGTTGAGAACAACTTAAAAAAATGTACGCATGGAGTTGTCGGACAAATTTGAAGAGATCTACGCATGTAAGAGGTTGGGTGCTGGTCCGTTGAGAACAACTGAAGAAATGTATGCTGGAAGTCGTGGGATGGGCATCACTTAGACATCTTTGAAAAAATATATGCATGAAAGTTGTGGGAACATAGTCCGTAGAGAAGTTTCTTTGAAGATAAAGTGGCTCGAGCAGGTGTGCCGCAACAACATCATTTGGATTGTTAAATCAATAAAATGAATTAAAATATAAATGCAGCGATTACTATTTTTAACGTGATCAGTTGCTCTTCTTGTTTAATGGATGTATTGTTTCAACATTTGTAGAAGATAATAAAAATTTGCTGATTCTATCGCATGCATTGCTGATTCTATCTCATGCATTGCTGATTCTATCTCATGCATTGCTGATTCTATCTCATGCATTGCTCACATCTACGAGACGCACAAACCGTTAATGGACGTAAGCGTCGTCATCTATCGATTTATCATTTGTGCGGATTAAACAACTTCATGGGGATAACATGGCCACGTGAGGACTTGTAAATAAGAGATAAAAGTTTTTATAAAATTTAATTCGACAATTTCTTCGTGGGCATGTCTGTCATTTCAACATATAAAATTTTTTAAATACTATACAGATTAATAAATTAATTGAATGCTTGATGCATGCAAAAACGGCAACACGTTGATATTCACGTGAAACTTTCGCTCTACGAGTTATTAAATCAATTTACGCTTCATTTGTTGTGATTACAACCAATTCAAGCTTATTAAAAAATTTGTCATGCCACACGTTTTAAAGTTACGATAATAAACTTTATAATCTTATAAAAAAAGTCCTACCGTGATTTTTTAAAATTTTGTTGTCAAGAATACAAATAATTTTTAGCATTCATTAAATTTGGCCATTAACGTACTTAATTAGATTAAAAAATTAAAAGCAAATTATGGATAAGTTTACAATTTTTTATTTTTGAATGCAGTCATTATTGTGAACAGCACACTGCCGTTTAACGATCATTTAGTTTAGTGTAAACATTCTCGACAACAAAACAGAAAGGGATGTATACTAAACGCTCCTCGTTTAAAATTGCGTAATTGTTTAAAATCGCGCCCAAGTTGTGAAAGATAAACAGCACTCGTTCGTTGGCCACACGACGTACGAATACAACGTGACTGCATCCACATAACGTTTGCTATGTATATCGATATGTATTGTATGCAGGAATATGAATGTATTTTTATTAAAAAAAAATTCATTGTTTCTATGCTAAGCAACATATTCAAATATGTTCCAACGTTGCTATATTAAATTAATTTATCTTTATTAAATTAAACAAAAGCAGATATATGTAACGTTTATTTCAATACAAATGTGTAAATATCTACGTTTCAAAACATACAACATCTAATGTGTGTGTATATATATATATATATATATATATATATATATATAGGTACGAAGTGATTGCTTATATGTAAATATATCTATATGTGCATATGATATATATGTAAATATATCATATTGTGGTACGCGCTGATTGCATATATATATATATATATATATATAAGCATACTATAAATATAATCTTATGCAAATATATATATATGAATGTATGTCGAGCATTGCAGGGGCGCGAGCTGCGTGTGAGATGTTATAATTATTTAAATTGCGTTGTGCGCCTGCTACTGTTCGTCAGATGAAGACGCCTATGTTGTTCGGTGTGCTGAAGTTGTTTTATGAATCAGTTAAATAAAATAACTAGGCAAACGACAATAATGATCCATGATAACTAACCAACAAATATAAGAGTGCTGATATGCATACCGTCAACCCACCTATGAATGTCGGTAGGAGGCAGAATGTTGGTGCGCACAATCTGTTTGAATTTTTCTTAAAGCGATCAATTATGTTATATTTAGCTAAATCTATTTACGAAACACAAAATTAATTTTTAAAAAATGTTTTTATCATAGCATTTGAAGTATGTGAGAAGTTATTCGATTTTATTTTTGAGTTCTCTAAGTTAATGTAACAAATAATAAGACTAGGTTTTATTTAAAACGTCTCGTAACCAGAACTTTTTTGCTCCGTGAACACCGCTCGGCACTTTTTCGTTTACCATAGGCGTTCTATTTGTGTAAATGATTTTTAAAATGAGACACCGCGCGATTAACACAGACAACTTACAAGAAGAAAAGGATCGCTCTAGGCCAGAAATATTCCGTGAATGGACCACCCTTGATGAGCACTTTTGTGAACAGTCTTTGATATCTACAACGTTAAATAACGAATATCATTATTTAAAATACGATAGATAGCATCTCATTCTTATGCTAACATTATTTTGGCAGGCATTTTTAGATTCAAAATTTTAATCTTTGGAACTAATGTGTACCATTCCCTTGAAGTTAACGACGTTTTTCAAAATCAGGTAAACGCATATTGATAAAATGCATATCTTATATTCAGGCTTCTAATAGTTGGGTTTCTTTAAATCCATCATCGTTAAGACATGTAAGGCTTGATTCAAAACGCAAGCAAAAAGCATATTATAATGATTGCCGCATAATATCACCGACCATTTCATCATGGATGAGACAGGTGACCCTCACTAACTTCGAAGTTGCAAAAGAATTGATAGGAATATGCCATTTGCTCCTAGCACAATGCCATCACTAATTTGATGAGTAGCTCTCTAGATGTCATTTAACGTGTTTTCAGTAGTCTGAAACCACTAAGTTGACCGTAAAAAGTAACATGAAGATTTCAGAATAGGCTCGCGCAGTAGCGGATCTAGATATAGACAACTTTAACGGGGGGAGCCAAAAATTTATTTTAGTGCTCAGTGAAAAAAGAGTATAAAGTTATCTTGCAGAGACAACGTTTTAAGTTATCAACTATTTGATGTTGCCACTTATACTACAACTTGGGGTTTATACTATAGCTTGGAAACGAACCGAATCCGAACTCTACTTACAACCTAACCCAAAACCCTATTGACGACTGAACAGAACTTTGAAACCGCTGAGTACAATTATTGTTTTTAGTTTTGTATATTATCATTTTATAATTTAAGCTTAAGAAATTACAATACATTTTTTAGTTTTTTGGCGTCTACTTAAAGTTTTAAATTCATGTGCTGTAACTATAAATAGTATCAGAGATAATCATCGTTGTTGTTATTGCTTAATTAAGCCGAATTGAACCCGAACCTTAAACAAGGTCAAACTCAACCCGAACTATACCCGCAGCCGAACTGAACCGAACTCGAACATTAGATCTTACCAAACTGAACTCAAACGTTATAAAAAAAGGTTCGTTTCTCATCTCTAGCTTATATGCATTTTAAAGCTCAAATTTTTTATCATGAACGGTTTGTCATCATACAGAAGTCAAAATTTATAAAAAACGCTTTTCTTCAATTTTATGACTGCGTGGTTGGGGCATAATCTGTTAATCAACGTTTTTTGTCCCAGCATAAGGGACAACATTATTCTTGTGACAAGTCAGCTCTTATTTGTGCAGTAAAGGCTGATTTTCATCCTCGATCTCTGTTGGTGCACCTTTTTAATAATATGATTTTTTAACTCAGATTTTTTCTACGTCGATACATCAATGTCTACCTCTACATTTTCACTATTTAATATTAACATAAGATCAATTAATAAAAAATCGCTCTATATCCATCAAATAATCTCTTCCTCCTTACCTGATTTTTTTACTCTTACTTAAACTTGACACGAGGACTCACTTTCCCTCCCTTATTCTTGCTACTCCTGATGGTTACAGCTTCCTTGAACTCTCTAGACCTCCAAAAAATCTTCTATCATCTTCTCATTCTTCTTATGGGGGTATCTGTTTATTTTATAAATATCTATTTACTGCTTCCATTAATACTTCCTTTAATTTTTCTTCTTTTGAATGTCTTGCTGTATCTCTTTTTTTTTTAAGTCTTCTTCTCTATCTTTTTATATTGCTGTAATCTATCGCTCTCCTTCTTCTCTCACTTTATTTTTAGATAAATTCTACTCACTCGCTGAATCTCTCTACTCTTTTTCTATTCCTTTCTACATCTCTGGTGATTTCAACTTGCACTTCAATAATTTATCATGTTCTTACACTCGTAGATTTAATGATATTTTGTCTCTTTTTAACTTAACTCAATATTGTTCTTTTCCTACCCATACTTCTGGTAACACTATTGATTTTATTATAGCTTTATCTCTGCTAGCTCTGTTCCTTATTCTGATCACCTTCTTATTGAATCTGTTTTTCATTAGATTTTCTTCCTTCAAATTCATCTATGTCTATTTCTAAAAGATGCTGGTCTTCTCTTAATAAAGATATTTTTCTTCAATCTCTTACTGAAACTATTTTTGATACTACCTTATTTTCTGATGTTGATGATTTTTTCTATGCTTTTAATATCTACATTACTTCTATTCTTGATAAGCTTATTCCTCTTAAATCTTTTACTTATAGGCTCTATTCTCGTAAGGCTCCTTGGTTTGATTATGCTTGTGTAGTAGCCAAGAAAAGTGTTAGACGACTGGAGAAAGCCTATAGGTTAAATCCATCTAACTCTCTTTATTTTATCTATGAATCTGAATTGATTAATTATAAATATCTACTATTCTCTAAACACTCTACTTTTCTTAAAAATTCTATAACATCTGCTTCAACATCTAAAAATAGGTGGTCTGTTCTATATAAACTTCTACATAAAAAATCCTCTCACTCATCTTTTTCTGCTCAACAGTTTCATGACTTTTTTGTAAATAAAATTACTTCTTTAAGAACATCTAATTCTAATTTTTCTTCTCATAACTTTACTAAACTTACTACTGAATCTTTTTCTGTATTTACTCCAATAAATCTTTTAGAACTAACTAAAATTATTAATTCTATGTCGTCTACAACCTGTTCTCTAGATCTACTTCCTTCTAATTTACTTGAAGAATTTTCTTCAATACTTTATCCAATCATTCTTAAATTAAGTTATTTTATCTCTTTCCACCTCTAAATTTCCTACTTCTTATAAGAATTCTATTGTTATTCCTATTCTTATAAACTCATCCTTAGATCCTACCTCTTTATCTAATTATATACCTGTAACTAATATTAAAATAATATAAAAGTAGTTTTTAATCAACTGTCATTCTATTTAGACTTCAACTCCTTGCTACCTGTATCTCAATCTGGTTTCAGACCTGCTCACAGTACTGAAACTTCTTCACTTAAAATACACAATGATATCCTTCTCTCTAGTGACAATAGTAATCTTACTCTTTTTCTTGCTCTTGACTTTTCCTCGGCTTTTGATACTGTTGACCATACTATTCTCTTGAGACTGCTGCATTCTTTTATTATTACTGATTCTTGTCTATCTTGGTTTTCTTCTTATCTCTGTAATCGTTTTTTTTTCTGTTGTTCTCAATATTTCTACTTCTAACTCCTCTACTCTTACTTTCGGGATACCTCAGGGTTCAATCCTTGGCCCTCTTCTATTTATACTCTATACTTCTGAACTACCTCGTATTATTAATAACTTTTCTTTCTCTAGTCAACTATATGCTGATGATTCTTACATTTATACTTCTTTTCCTCCATCTAATCTCAATAGTGTTCTTCATAATTTATCTCTATGTCTTTCTTCAATTATCGCTTGGTCTGACTCTATGTGTCTTAAACTTAATCCTTCTAAGTTTGAATTAATTTGTTTTAATAAATCTAAACACTCTATTACTATTCCTCCTATTATCTTACCTGATTCTAAAACTCTTGATGTCTCTCATAAGTTTCGTAGTCTAGGTTTTATCTTTGATTCTACTATGTCTCTCTCTTCTCAGATTAACAGATTAATAGTATTGCTAGAAGCTCTTACTTTCATCTACGTAGAATAAAAAAACTTTTGCCTTTTCCTACTTTTCTCCTTCTTTTTACTTCGTTAGTCTTATCTAGGATTGATTATTGTAACTCGCTCTACTATGGTCTTCCTGACTCTATACTCTATCCTTTAAGTAAAGCTTTTAACTCTGCTGCTCGTCTAGTTGCTCGTGCCCCTTTCTTTTCTCGTATATCTTCATATCTTGTTCTCTTGCGTTTCTATAAATAAACAAATTATTAAAATTTTTTGGAATTAAGTTGTTAATAAGTTTAAATATAAATATTGAGATGCATGTGTAATAAATTTGTTTTATTGAAAGTAGTTTTGCAATCTGAAAATAATTATAGGTGTGGTCATTAAATTTCAAATCGAATAAAATTCTTATAAAACGTTTTTGACATTTTAACAGGGGATCTAGCTGATAAGCAGGACTATTTCCTCATATGATCACGCAATAATGAATATAAGGGTATATAAAGCTATAATACAAATTTTTTAATATTGTGGAGTTAATCTTATTTTTTATTTTATAAAGTATACCGATGAATTTATTGATTTTTGATTTAAGATTTTCAATGTGATAACCGTATGACAAATTATCTTGAAGAACTAAGCCCAAACAAACAACTTGATTGGTTCTGTAATGCTATATATATATATATATATATATATATATAATATATATATATGTATATATATATATATATTATATATATATATATAAGTTCACGTTCATTCCGGTTCTTCGTAATTGAGTAATATATTTTTCAGCTACGTCATTTTACCTTAGTTATTTGATTGAAATATTTATTTCCTTTAGTAAGTTAACGTTGAAATAGAGTTTAAAATTTTGTCCTCGTCATTATTCTTTATAATTAACATTTTAACACTGCTCTAACTACAAAATTTTTTTTTAAATTTTAAGAATAAACTTTTATACACTGAACAGAAAAAACTCATTCAACACCAACAAACAATGAATGAACATCTAACAACAAACGATGGATGAACATTCAACAACAAACGATGGATGAATTTCCGACAACTAAACGAACCTCCTCATTTCTCCTCTGCAACGAGGGTACTCTATGAAAATGAACACTATCGAAATTGGTCTGTTTTTGGATTGTTATTAGTTAATTTTCGAGCTGATGTTTTTTTGTTTGGTTGCTGAACTTGTTGTTTTTTGAGGATGTTCTTTGAATTTTTGTTACTGTTTGTTTGTTGTGGTTTATTTGTTTGTTATTGTTTTATGTTGTTTGTTTGTGGTTGTTTGTTGTTGTCATTCATGGAAGCTGTTTCTTATCGTACTGTTGAAAGAAGATTGTATAAAATTGGAGCTTACATTGATACGGCTGCACATTGCCAGTTTCTGAACTGCCCTGCCACTCCGATTAGTGCTCCCAACAGCAGAACTGTTGACATGGAATGTTCATACAAATGTTTATGTGTTTGTGAATGATTATTTGATCAATCATCCTATGCTATTAATTACATTTGTTCTGGATGTCATTATCGTTTTAACGTCATGGTGTCGTGAATATTTATTTGTAGTAGGTTTACAATTGTTCAACGTCGACTTTCAGTTTTTCAATGACCGTTTGCTGCGGTGGGCTTTGAATTCTCACAACATGGATGACTATTATTTGATTTCGAGAAACTTGGATGACTATTATTTGATTTCGAGAAACTTAACCAAAAAACTTAAGCTCATTATTAAACATTTCCGTCAATTCAATGTGGGCATGGGGTAGAGATTTGTTTTTAAAAAATGCTGTCTTTTAATTCGTCACCACAAATTTCAGGTAGCGAAAAAACAATACACATGCAACATTGATAAAGGTTTTATTTGAAAAATTAAATTAATAGTTTTAGATAAATTAATAATTTGATTATTTCAGCAAAAACAAAAATTCAATATTTGTAAAATGTTTACTGTGAAAATTTACTTGCCTTTGTTGAATAAATTAAAATAATGCGTGTAATATAAACGATGGATATTTTGTTCAGTTGTAAAGTAATATTTTATTGCACATTTTATAAAAATCATAATAAACGTAAATAACTGTAAATAATAATAAATCAGCGGACTAGAATTTTCTGGAAATTGTTAAATTTATTGAAAATCAGCGGACTAACTGCATGATCCAATGAGAGCTAGTTCATTCGCCCACACAGAAAAGTTGCTTCTTGATTTGTTAGCGTGGTTTTCGGTTAGAGACGCAACACTTGTTGAGGAAGCTGAAGTTGATGACGTTGATGCAGTAGCCATTTTAGCGAACCTTTTTGTTTAATTTTATTTTTTTATTGCAAAAAAATTTAGGATGTTTTTGTTTTTATAATTTCAGTTGACTACAACTAACGTCTAATGCAGGACGATTGATTCTTATAAACACACCCTTCAAATACATTTAATAATTATGAAAGGCAGCGTTTTTGTATCCACACCATTGTACGTACATATTATATGATTAGATCAATTTTGGAATAGTAATTCGTATATGTGTTTAATGACTTAAATGCATAATGCATGTTGTTGTTGCATGCATATATATATATATATATATATATATATATATATATATATATATATATATATATATATATTTGAGCATCTAGGCACAACCACAATTTATATATATAAGTTGTGGTCGTGCCAAGATGATAAAATATTTTTTATTTTATGCCTGTTTATCGGTTCCTTGTTTGTTAAGTAAAAGCGTTATATCATTGCTTAGACATCTTATCAAATTCAAATCGTGGTATCTATTTCAATTTCAATTGTAAAATGGTTGCTTAAAATTCAATTTTTCAAATATAATATAAAACAAATAACTATATATATATATATATATATATATATATATTTCGGAACGAGGTTTTCTTTAATACAAACATCATTGAAGATATATGCCCATTTTGCATTAATGACTTTCTTTAATGAACACTCAACAAGTCTGAATTTATTAAACTCGTATTTATTTAAAACAATAGACATGGTAAGGCTAACAGCGCTGTTTCGGGAAGTCCATCTTCAGAGCCTATGAAAATAAGAATAGCATGAAATATTTTTATAAAATTAGAATGCATATTAAATGTGTAATAAAATTATTAAGAAAATAACGAGAAACCTTTGTTAGTGAAAACAATGCAAAACATGTACAAATTAAATTTATGGTTAAAAATATAAATGTATATAAAAAGTTAGTAAAATAGTATTAAATTAAATATTAAAACAAATAAATTAATACTGAAATTTAGTTCAGTGAAAATTTGTTAAAATCGGATGATGTAAATAAAACGTAAATAAGTTAGTTGAATGTGAAAAGAAGACATGTGTGGAAAGAATATGGAAAATTGTCAAAATTAATTATTAAGTTTATAATGATATATAAGAAATTA
>NW_008705512.1:297815-305154 GCF_000326865.2 Helobdella robusta
ATTTCATTTATTTTATCTTATTCCATTATATTTTTTCATAAATAGTCTATATTCCATTTTAATCTAATTTAGTTGTTTCATTTACGGATTCGTTTATTAAAATTTCTTATATATCATTATAAACTTAATAATTAATTTTGACAATTTTCCATATTCTTTCCACACATGTCTTCTTTTCACATTCAACTAACTTATTTACGTTTTATTTACATCATCCGATTTTAACAAATTTTCACTGAACTAAATTTCAGTATTAATTTATTTGTTTTAATATTTAATTTAATACTATTTTACTAACTTTTTATATACATTTATATTTTTAACCATAAATTTAATTTGTACATGTTTTGCATTGTTTTCACTAACAAAGGTTTCTCGTTATTTTCTTAATAATTTTATTACACATTTAATATGCATTCTAATTTTATAAAAATATTTCATGCTATTCTTATTTTCATAGGCTCTGAAGATGGACTTCCCGAAACAGCGCTGTTAGCCTTACCATGTCTATTGTTTTAAATAAATACGAGTTTAATAAATTCAGACTTGTTGAGTGTTCATTAAAGAAAGTCATTAATGCAAAATGGGCATATATCTTCAATGATGTTTGTATATATGTATATATATATATATATATATATATATATATATATATATATATATATATGGGTGAATTTTAACAGGTTGTGTTGCAATGGTAGTATGTATGTCAGTGGTGGGGTTGATGAATATTCGATGTACGGAATCTGATGTAGATGGATGTGTCAGTTTGACCCTTTTTGCAACAAATGGTTCTCGAGAGCTCCCATGTTGACGCCACGTTTTTCTCACGTATGACAAGCACTGGAAACAAGATTTTCGTCGTTGGTGGTAAAATTACAACAAATGGATTAGATGAGTCATTTGATGAAAATTTAGACGAATATGCGATAGTTAGTATGCTAACTCATCTTTTTTTTTTAATATTACGTAATTTTTCATTAAAATTTTTGCATTTGCAAGACTACGAACGAAGAATACGTTACACAAAATTATCTAGATTTCTTTGTCGATCTAACAAATATTTATTGCACCTAATGGAGTTTTAGTGAACATTTACACAGAACCCGTTAATCGTTTTAAAAAAGTGCCAAGTAGTTAGAGCCCAAAGCGGATAGCCGCTTATCTGCTTTGTCTGTTTGTTTGTACAGTTATTAGATTATCCATCTCACAACCCATATTGTCCACCTTCTCCCCATCAACGCATGAGATCTCTGCATTGAGGTCTGCATTAAAGCCGCAAGCGAATAACCGCAATGCGGTTTCAAACCGCTGTTACCGCATAAAAAATTCTCAAAATACCGATAAAAAATTCTCAAAACTCGTGGATTTTGTCTTTGTGTTTTGCCGCGGATGCGGACATAAGCCTACTAAGCAATTAAGCGTTTAAATGTTTCGGGTCTAGAGGGTAATACATTAAGATGTCTATAGCTTTAAATAAAAATATTTCACATTGCATGGTGCGTAATAATTTACAACCTTCCAATTAAAGAAACCTATGTTAATCAGAGTTGTTTTGTATCTTTTTACTGCTTTAAAATGATTTTTTTGTTACTTTAGTGGATCATCAGAAAGTGTATAACAGACCCACTCGGACCTTTGCTTTTTGCTTTAACCTTGCATCCTTTGTTGGAGCATTTATCTTCTGCTTTCATTTGTGACTATTTGGACGATAAGCATGGTCTTTGGTTCTTGTTTTTCAATGTATTTCGTGAAAAATCTGTGGTTTCAGCTTAAGCACGTGGTTTTAACTTAAGCTCGTGGTTTCAACTTGAGCACGTGGCTTTCTTCAGTTTTAGTACAATGCTATTGACCACGTGTTTGCGTGCGCGTGTATGTGTCGACCACGTGTTTGCGCAAATGTATTTTTTTAAATTTCTTCATAGCTCCATTGCTTGCACCTAGTAATCTTCTTACTAAATGCAAATATTTGCATACATGTATACGTCGTTTTTCCCATTTTCGTTCACCATTCCAGATTTCCAGCCAGGATAACCATTCCTAGAAAATTAGGTTTTACCAATTCTCGCTCCTATGCTTACAATATTTTTTGTCATGAAATTGCAGACACCTATTTCAAGATTTCAATCAAAATGGAATAAGTGAAAAATTTTTCTACTTTTTACATGATAGTTCAATGAATGTGGCCGTCGCGGTAGCCATTTGTCGTGACTTTTTCATTTGAGTAGTGATAGCGACGCTACATTTCACTTGCAGTAGCGGTAGTGGCGTTCTTTTCTATGATTATCGTTAGCAACTCTGTAAGTTAGTGATAATAAAGTCATTGTGAGGAAACTTGATTACGACGCTGAGAACCTTGTAAGTTGTAACAAGAGTTGTAAATGCGAATGATTTTGTAACTTTATACGACAACGCAAATGAACGTAGTGCCTACTGAAAGTAAACATATGAAAATTATATTTCCTATGATTATTTATGCTTAAGTATTCCTTTACTTTCTATCCTTGCTTATAACTTGACTTTCACGATCTTATATAAACTCTTAACACGTGTTCGGTTTTATTATTAGGTGTTAATAGCTTGGTATCTGTACCTGGAATTTAATTTTTCTATTTTAGGTTGGTTATTCATTTATAATTTCTGTAATATTCCATATTGTTTCAAGTGATTTTATTTATTATTATGTTCTTTATTCACTCATTTGGATTTTCTATTTTAGATAAATAAATCAGGTTCTCGAAGCAAACTTATACATAGATAAATGAACATAGTTGAATAAGTTAAAGTATAATAGATATATCTATGGAGGTTGTAAAATCGATAAATGAACGTATAAATATATATTGGGAAAGAGGGGTGTATAAAAGATATCCAAGTATATTGATAATATTTTGAATGAATATAGATTACCCGTTTATTGTATCATATACTGTATTTCGCTGTAGCCGCATAATTTGAATTTTTATTTATTGCAGTTGTTAAGAGTTGAAAATGATGAAGGATGTAGATGACGTAGAAAGTAATGATGACTCAACAGGAGAGCGAATTGTATTAATTTCTAAGTCAGGAGGTCGTCATCAAATAGACAAAAACGTGCTTTTTCGGACTAGTAATTATTTCCAAGGTTTGGTGAACAGTGGAATGAGAGATGCCCATTGTAGAGAGTTTACGTTGGAATGTTTAACAAATGAATCTTTAATAGAAGTGATGGATTATTTTTCCAAGTTCTCAACCAACGAGTTGGAAAGCTTGAAGTCATTGAATGAAGTAGAAGCAGGGTTGGATGGTGCCTTCTATTTACAAATCAATGATATGATCGACAGCTACATTGAATTGTTGCTGAAACATTTGAACTATTCAACATGCCTACGTATTTTGGACATTGCAAACAAGTACGTTCTAATTGACCGGGTGGTGGATAAAGTTATTAAATACGTGTCGAAGAATTTTAAAAAAATCTCAGAAAGCTCCAAAACATTTTTATCACCAGACGAAATGTTTCGCTTGGTTGCATCGGAGGAAATAAATTCAGACAGCGAGATGGATGTTTTCAATCTGATAATTATGTGGATTTCCGAGAATGAGTTGAGGAAATGTTTTGCAAAAAAGTTGTTGAACGAAGTGAGGTACAATTTGATGACAACCTCAGAGAAACAGAAATGTTCAGCTATATTTCACAATATGAATTTAAATATGAACTATAGTAAAGATAAAGATTCAAATATTTCTCGCACAGTTGGTAAGCTCTTTGTGGTTGGATCAACTGAAAAAAAGGTGTGAATTTTATTTCGTTGTTACTTTTACTTATTATCCGGATTTTAATTTTTTTTCATTTCAGCACCGGGGTAAAAACTTTTTTAATATTCTGCCAGTTTATAACTTTGTTGAAGCTTGCAAGACCAGAAGTAACGGCGCTGAGCCAAAACCCATCAAATTCAATCCCTCATATAGAAGGCGACCACCACTTGATCTGTTTCGTTATAATGCCTGTGTGGTTGACAACTGTTTGTATCTGATCGGACAATTGCGCCGGAAATGGACCTGTCGTGAAATTCTCGTGTACGATCCTGTTACTGCAGTCTGGTCTAAGGTTTACTATTCTCAAATTATTTCTTATGAATTTGTTTCTCCAATTGTAATTTAGTGGAATTATTCATTCTAATCAATACCTACCGTAGTGTATTCTATTGCACGCCTTAAATGCATCGTTAATATCAGTGTACCTTGTTTTAAATATATGTATATCATCCATTTTCCGCCTTTTACATTAATTGTTAATATTTTAATATCAACCTAACAAGTGATTCAATTTTTTACTAATAATTATCATCTCATAAAATATTCAGGGTTGCAGCATGCATCATCCGAGGCGTGATTTCTACCTGGGAGGACTAGCTGGTCATCTATATGCAGTTTCAGGTTACACCACCGGCGCCAACGAAACTCCAACAGTTGAAAAATACATACCGAGTGAAAACCGATGGTACATGGTAGAACCTTTACCTCTTGCTCTACCAAGTCTGGCAGGTCTGATTATTTCAAATATAATATAAAACAAATAACTAAACATATATATATATAAATATAAATATATATATATATATATATATATACAATATTCTATTCAATTTCAATTTCGCACTACAAAACATATTAACGCCAAACATTCGGTAGAATTTATAGAATATTGTAAAAATTATGGTCTATTACCAACATATATATATATATATATATATATATATATATATATATATATATATACATATATATATATATATATATATATATATATATATCTATATATATATAGATATATATATATATATATATATATCTTGGTGAATATTAACAGGTTGTGTGTGCAATGGTAGTATGTATGTCAGTGGTGGGGTTGATGAAATATTCCATGTACGGAATCTGATGTACCAGTATGACCCTTCTTGCAACAAATGGTTCTCGAGGGCTCCCATGTTGACGGCACGTATTTCCCACGTTATGACAAGCACTGGTAACAAGATTTTCGCCGTTGGTGGTAAAATTACAACAAATGGATTAGATGAGTCATTTGATGAAAATTTAGACGATTATGCGATGGTTAGTATGCTTCATTTTGTCGTTGTCATATATTTTATTATTTATTAGTAAGTAATTAAGAACGTTATATGATGTCTTCAATTTTATGTCCAAAATAATTTAATATATATTATTTTATACTAATCAATGTGAACGTTAATTTTAATTTAAAAAATTATACAATCAACAAAGGATGGAGAGATGTATGATGTAGAGAGTGACCAGTGGTCATCTGTGTTGCAGCTGAAGTTGCCTGTTTATGGTTTACCATCCATCACTATCAACAACTGCCTCTACATCTTTGATAAAATTCCAACTTTGTTCCTGTTCCAAAAAATTAATCTGTGCAAGTACTTGAAGGAGGAGAAAACGTCAAATAGTTCAAGTTCATCATCAATGCAAGACACGAATGCTAATAATATTAATGTTGTGACGAATGAAGCAAAGGAACAGAATTCTCACTGTGTTGATACTGACCCTGATGATGACTGCCAAATTTTGAGATATAAAAATCCCAATGGCAAAACATCGTTTGATTGTCAATACTTAGGTGTCATGATCATGTCGGATATTTGAACGAGGTCCATTTTGCTTTTTTTCATTATGTTGTAGAATGATATTTTAACTCATCATTTTTTTTTAATATTAAGTAATTTTTCATTAAAATTTTTGCATTTGCTAGACCACGAACGAAGAATACGTTAGACAAAATTGTGTAGATATCTTTGTCAATCTAACAAATATTTATTGCACCTAATGGAATTTTAGCGAACATTTACACAGTATCCGATAATCGTTTTAAAAAAGTGCCAAGTAGTTAGAGCCCAAAGCGGATAACCGCTTATCTGCTTTGTCTGTTTGTTTGTACAGTTATTAGACTATCCATCTCACAACCCATATTGTCCACCTTCTCCCCATCAACGCATGAGATCTCTGCATTGAGATCTGCATTAAAGCCGCAAGCGAATAACCGCAATGCGGTTTCAAACCGCTGTTACCGCATAAAAAATTCTCAAAATACCGATAAAAGATTCTCAAAACTCGCGGATTTTGTCTTTGCGGTTTGCCGCGGATGCGGATTCAAGTGCGTTATTCAAAAAAACCGTCCACAAAATTAAAATTTTAATTTTCAAAAATTTTCAGATTAAATTTTTTTTTAGTTTGTTTGCATATATGTACGTGGGTGAGTATGTATGTGTATTTAATGGCCATAGCTGAGTCTCTCTGGGATCCACGTTGATAAAGCCATGCAAGCATCTTCTACTAATTATTTCAGCAGATTCGAATAAAGAAAGTTAGTTCAATGTTATACACGCCCATACCGTAGATTTCTCGATGTAATAACAGCCTCTAGATACGAAAGGCTTAACACACAAACATCATAACAAGAGCTTAGTAGGCCCAGGCCTTAAGCTATCGCTTCGTTAAATAAATGACCTTTGCTAAAATTATTTTTGTTTATTTGTGATGTTTATTTGGGATGATAGACTATATATTGGTAAGGGCCAAACATAGGAAGTATGTGAAGAATGTGAAGGCGATACCTGGTATGTTGCAGCATAGTATGGTTGTGATGGATGTGACATCAAAAGAAATGGGGAGGAGGAAGAAGGATAAGTTTGTGGCAAAGAGAAAGACATGGAAGTTGCAAGATGCAGAGGTGAGGAAGGCATTTGAAGTGAAGGTGGCTGAAAATTGGGAGAGTGGTAAGGATGGAGATGTTTGGGAGAGATACAGGGACTGTGTGTTGGCTACGGCAGATAAAGTATGTGGATGGACGAAAGGAAAGTGTAGGCATGGTGAGACGTGGTGGTGGGATGAAAATATAAGAAGGGTTTTGAAAGTCAAGAAGGAGAGGTTTAGGGTATGGAGAAGGGACATGACGGAGGAAGCGGAGTCTGAGTATAGGAAGGCTAAGAAGGTTGCAAAACAGGCAGTGGCAACTGCAATGACGAAAGCATCAGATAGGTTAATGAAGGAAATGGAATTTGATGTGAGTTCGAGGAAAATGTTCAAAGTAGCAAAGCAGTCAATGAGGGATAGGAAAGATGTTATAGGGAATGGATGTGTTTGGGATGGATCTGGCAAGTTGTGCATAGATGAGGAGGAAAAGCTCAGGTGTGGAAAGCTCATATGGAAAGGTTGATGAATGAAGAGAATGAGTGGGATGGAGATGTGGAATCCGCGGTCACACACGGACCTATAGAGAAGGTGACGATGGAGGAAGTAGAGAAAGCAGTTAGAGAAATGAAACTAGGTAAGGCGA
>NW_008705512.1:306044-318191 GCF_000326865.2 Helobdella robusta
GTTCAATGTAAGAAATGTGTTCATGGTGTGATTAATAGGACGGACGCAAGGACGGGGTTGAGTGGTGGTATTGAAAGAGTGGAAAGCTTTGTTTACTTAGGGGATAAGCTGAATGCGGATGGAGGATGTTTGAGCGCAGTTACGGCTAGAGTTCGTGTGGGATGGATGAAATTTAGGGAACTGGGTGGGGTATTGTGTGGAAAGAAATGGTCAGTGAAGATGAAAGGGAGGGTATATAAAGCATGTGTGAGAGCAGCGATGGTATATGGTGGTGAAACTTGGGTGTTGAGGAGAGAGGAGGAAAGTGTACTGCAGAGGGCTGAAAGAGCTATGGTGAGGATGATGTGTGGGGTTAAAGTGAAGGATAGGAGGAGTAGTACAGAGCTGATGTCAATGATGGGACTGAATGAGGACATTGTGACATTGATAAGGAGATCGAGATTGCGGTGGTATGGACATGTGTTGAGAAGGGATGAAAGGGTCGGGATTAGGCGAGCGTTGGAGTTCGAGGTTGAAGGAGTGGTAGGAAGGGGTCGTCCGCGATTGGGATGGAGAGAGCAGGTGGAGAAGGACAGGGTGAAAGCGGGGTTGCGTGATACTGAGGCGAGTGACAGATGTGGATGGCGTCGAGGGGTATTTCGGTTTCATCATAGGTAGCCAAACGTCAACCCCCGATCTCGGGGAAAATGCCGTCTAAACGTGTGTTGTATTTGTGGTGCACGTTGTTTTATAATGCTGTTGAGTTTCAGTCATCGTTCATTTACTAAAAACTTTTGTATCGTTAATCGTTAGTTTTCTTCTTTTTAAATAATTTACATTGTTTTAAATATTTGTAATTATATATAAATTGGTGAATAAATGTTCAGCTTACGGGTGTAAAAGTGATTGAGGTAGTTCCATGTCACAATCGACTGTTACTCGAATGCATTTTTCGTCGCTATCCCCCATTATTACTTCTGTATTTCTCCATCTAAGAATGCGTTTTTCTAAGTCAATTTTGAACCCATATTTTGTCAGAAAGTCGACACCTATTATGCATTCGTCGATGATATCCGCGACTAAGAATGAACCTTCGAATAACAAGTCGCCTAGCTGAACAGTACGGAGAATCTTTCCATAGACTGGTGCTGTTCCTCCGGTAGCTGTTCGAAGGATGTATTTGTTAGAAGTCTCTTTCTTCAGATTGGGTACCAAATCAGATCTTAAAATCGATTTTGTTGCTCCGGTGTCGACTGTAATTACGCATTCTCGTTGATCAACTTTTCCGTTCAGCCATAAGTCGTTTCGATTTCGATGTAGTCTGGAAACGTTAATTACGGTACTGGGGGCGTCAATTCTACTAGCCAACCTCTGCCCCACAAAGTTGGCTCTTATTAGTTTTCCGCCCCTTCGTTAGAAGGGGCCGATCGTGATACGGGATCATCTTCCCTTCTCTTGCGCCATCTTGTCGCGCAATTTCGGCAGTAGTTATCTTTTAGGCGGTGTTTACAATCACGACGTAGATGGCCTTTTTCGCCACAAATCCAGCATTGGGGTACACCATGCTGTTGGGGTTCGCGTTTCACAACCACCTTCTGGCAAGAGCATTCTTCATGTACTTGGCGTAGACGTACGTCACTTTTTTATGCTTGCTTTGCCGATTCAAAAGTGAGACTGTGCGCAACGGCATCCTTGAGTTTTCGTTTATCTGACAAGAGAAGGGATTGCTTGAGTTCCGAATCACGAAGGGCTTTGATAAACGTATCCAGGGCAGTTTCGTCTCTATGCTCGGGATCTGATGTCGGATACGACAGCAATGTCAACCGTTCGATATCTTGTGCCAGCTGCTGAATGGATTCACCAGATCGTTGCGTTCTGTTTCTAAGTTGAGACCGATAAATCTGTTTCATGTGTTCTTCACCATAACGTAAATCCAACGCGCTAACCAGAATTTCATAGTTGAAGTGGTTCTCCGCCGGAATCGTCTGAAGAACCTCTGCTGCTGAACCTCGCAGGGCCAGTATCAGTGCTGTTGCTCGTTCTTTTCCGTTCCAACAGTTACTAGTTGCCGCTGCTTCGAACTGGCTTTTATAAACGTTCCAGGACATCTCCCCGTCAAATGCTGGTACCTTCAAAGTTCTTCTGGATGCATGATCTAACGGCATGGCCATTTTTTTGGATTGCTCCAATTCTCGCTTCAATTTGTCTATCTTGTGATCTACCTCAACGGTCTGATAATCAAGTTTTTGCTCGATCATTTCTATTCTTGTTGACTGTTCTTCAATCTGTTCTGCCACTTCCAATTTTACGTGTTTTAGCTGGTCCTTGATCTGTTTTAACTCCTCGGTCTGTCGTTCGGACTGTTCCTTGATCTGTTGTTTTAACTCTTCTGTCTGTCGTTCGGACTGTCGTTCGGACTGTCGTTCGGACTGTTCTTTGATCTGTTTCAACTCCTCTGTCTGTCGTTCGGACTGTCGTTCGGACTGTTCTTTGATCTGTTTCATTTCAGTTGACATACTAAGCAGAAGTTCCATCATTTTAGCGGTTGTAAACGTGCCTGTGCTAATTTCAATGTCTTCGTCAGCACCATCAAACTTGAATTCGTCTGGGTTCTTACCTTCGTCAATGAGAGCTTCTCTCAGACGTGCTACTAGTACTTCTTTGTTGCCACTTGTGGCAAGGCTTCGTTTCTGTAGTTCTTCTCGTAGTTGAACTACGTTCAAACCACACAGTTTTGACTACGTGTTCTTTTTCTATGAGTAGTAATTCGCTGGTCGAAGATCCCACTTCTGACACCAATGTTATAATACTCGCTGTCGTAACCGATTTACTATGCGATGGGTTCAAATCTTCGATTGAATAAAATACTCCAAACAGTTATTAGTTATTAAACTTTATTTACAGAAGAAATCAACTAATCGTTTATTTCCAGCAAATTCAAACTAACGCAAACAATTAACTTTTAAATTGTTTAAAATCTATCTCTATGACAACGTCAACAAACAAATCAAATATCGCTTTAAACAATTCACCGAATCGCTATTCACGAAATCACAAAATCACGAATTTCACTAATCACGAATTTTCCTGCGACGTGCGCTTATATACTCTTCGCAAGCGTCGTTTCTAGATTCTTCCAGATGGTCCGATTCTAGCATACTCAAGAATGCTCCAGTCACTAGAACATTCTAGAATACGCTAGAATCTAGTGCGTTCGGTAGCACGGTTATAACAATATTAAGGTTTTTCAAAGACACTTATATAAAAATTATTATAATGATAATGCAATTTTTAAAATGTTATGAACAAACAAAAATATTTAACAAAATTTTTGCGGTCACCGCGGTTTTGATAAAAAAAAACCGCGCCGCGGATAAACCGCACATTTCAAAACCGCATGATTTAAGCACCGCAACTGCGGTTGCGGTGCGGTTTTTGCGGTTTAAACCGCGACAATCGCAAACCGCGCAGGGCTCTAATACACATACACCTATACGATACACACATACGTATATACAAATTAACTTATATATATATGTACTGTACAATGTACATACATATATATATTTTGGTACATATATTTGAAAACAAATTGACTCTATAAGCGAAAAAAAAATGTCGTCAGCGTTAATTTTTCCAAATGTTGGCCTCGGTCACAGGTAAACATTTAAACATTTTCGAAAATTTCCCGGTCTAACTTTATTTATGCCCCCGTCAAAGTTGTCTAGATCGCCACTGATTTCAAATAAATGGCTTTTTATATATAATTTATCAAATAATGCAATGATCTTAAACTAAATGGTTCAGTTTAATTGTAATTCAAATTAGAATAAATTACTAACAATTCGATGATAGCGACCACAAAACAGTTTAACGTATTTAAATTTGTCATTCTTTGGGATGCTGGAATCATAAAAAAATTTCACAACTAAACAAGAAGCCAAAAAATAAAGCTCATACTATAAATAAACAAAAATATTTCAACTATCATCTATCCTTGCTATCTTACGTAATTTAGTGAGTGGTTGAGTTCGGGAGGATCTGTTGAATTACGATTAGTACAGATTATATGAAAACAAATTATTGATTGCTTCTTATCTTACGTAATTTAGAGATATCTGTTCATAAATTTTTATAGATTACGATGTTGACCACAATTTACGATCGAATAGATAGGGATGAACGTCCAATGCGTTGCTTTCAATCAATCCTACGTGTACTATCATAGCGCTGTTATATGCTGAGTGAAGAAACACATGGAGTGAATTTGCTGTAAAAAACGACTTAGGAAAGAATATCCTACAATTTGTTAATTAATACTAATGTTATTGTAATCAATGTGTAAATATCTTAGCGAAATTTTGTTTCTTAATCATGATTTAAAAATTTGATTGTGCTTAACCAGGAAAGCAAAAAGTTATCAAGATTTAAAATTATAACGGCAAAAAGCGACATGAACACATGAACATCAATACAATGGATAAATAGTAAATCTCTTAATTCCAAGCAAACGCAATTAACTTTACGATTTTGTTTGTATTAACATGAAGATACCAAATGATGATGACTAGGATGATGGCGTCATGATGATGAGGATGAATGATGATGATAATAGTATTAACAATATATTTGAATATTTATGATATGGTAAATGTAAGGAAAAAAGTTACAAGCCGTCAAAGGCTGAACATCGACAATATCAAAAACTTCATAAACGTCACCACTTTTCACTCACCACTCAAGCACCTCACCACCAAGAACGCACCAGGAACACACCACAAACATTCCAACACAACTCGACCACCACAAACACTCTCATCATGCAATATTCATGCAAACACTCTCAATATTTTTCTACACGCTACAAACACAAACATGTCCACCATTTTGTAAACCCGTCCTCATCAAACACCACAAAACTCCCCCACTACACACCACACCTCCCCACTGCACACCACACCTCCCAACCACACATCACCAACAAGCCTTCGCTTGACTACACACCACACCTCCCACTACATACCACACCTCCCACCACATCTCACCACCACACTGAACCAAGCATTCGCTTGGTTCAGTGACCTGATGGTAGAGCATTCTGAAATTTTCTGGTCAGCCACGACAGCAACAAAATCATTAACAACATTGACAATACTAATCAAAATATTTATAATATATAAATATTATGGAATCAAAAATTCTTTCATTAGACAACAACAAACTTAATAATAATAATAACTAACAAAAAGTTTGTGCAGAGGTTGCTTCCAAAACCTCCTGCGCGATGTGTTCGCTTCCACGTGGTTAGGTACGTCGACCTCGTGGAGTCCTCCATCGGTCAGTCCGTACATACGGGCTTTGAGAAGGAAAGCTGGAGGCAACAAGGATTGTTGTTGTTGCAGCATTGTTGCTGTTGCATTGTTGTTGTTGTTGATACATTGTTTTTGTTGTTGCGCTGTTTTTGTTGTTGCGCTGTTTTTGTTGTTGCGCTGTTGTTGATACAAATCGCGTGAGACACGAAGGGACGGTTGTTAGAAGAATCTTCTGCTTCATACGCTCCAACACACGCACTCAAGTTCTCGTGTACTTTGTTGCTTCTTGCATAAAAACAACAACTTTGTTGTTTTCCTTAATCATTGAAACAGTGCTAAAAAAGTTAGGAATTGTTTGCATTTTCATGACAAATTATAACATTTAAATTCACGAAGTACAGGTACAAAATTAAACATGAAATTTCTTTCACAAAATATTCTTTCATTTTGTGTTAATGGCTTTAGATTTTTAACAACTCCATTTATTATCTTATTAATTATTTTCCAACCAAATGTTGTTTCATATTTATTTTTTCGCAATTCACTCCACAATAATAATAGCATCTGTTGAATATTAATTAAATAATTAAATTATTAATTGAACAGTTGAAAGTTGCTGGAAAAATGTTCTAATTTAAAAACGTCAGTGATTGAGTAGTAGTTGGCTTGGAAGTGTTGTTTTAGTGTTGTTGTTGTTTTTGTTGTGGCAGTGTTGTTGTTGCGAAACAATGGTGTTGTTGCGTTGTTGCTGCTGTGTTGTTGTTGCGATATTGTTGCTGTTGTGAGAAATAGATGTTGCTGAATGGTTGTTGGTTGCAACTTGCGTCCACAGGAACGGTTGCGCAACGAGAGAGGATTTGTTGTGGAAGTTGGAGACATTTTTTAGGGTTTTTTTTCATGTTTCGTTTTTTTTATGCGTTTCATGGAACAAACTTGTTTAAAACAAAAAAATAAATAAACTCTCTCTTTTTGCTCTATACACGCTTTATTATGATACATTCATTTACCTTTATCCAACCTGCATCTCACAATGGGGAAATAGTCCAAAAAGCCATCTGAATAATTTAAAAAAGATCTCCCAAAAAAGATCAATACGTTTCATTTTTAACCTCAAACCCTATTCTCATACTAAACCTTTCTTCATAGTAAAAAAATTTTACCACTTAACTTTATCTACCTTCACTTCTCTGATTTATTCGTTTTTAAATTTATCAACAATGTTCTCCCATTTCACTTTATCAACTTCTACACAATCCAATTTACAACCACCAGACACACCCCTCTCTTTTATATCTACAAAACCCGCCACAAATTAATCCAGACAAGCATCAAAAATAGATGGCCCTAAAATTTTGACAGAACATGTAACTCCCCATTTAAGAGCCATTATAAACCTATAACATTTCAAGTCAAAATTCCGTGCTTTTTTTTATTGACAATGGATCTCGACTACACAATCTAATAATATATTATGAATACGTGAGAACAATTGAAGCGGATGGATGGTTTTTATGAATGGTTAAACATTTATGTTTATATATGTACTGAACGAACATTTATATATGTATAATACGACCATTTATTCATTTACCTTCAATTATCTTGTTGCCTCTGTTATTTTTCTTATTTTATTTCATTAACTATTCATATTTTTTCATATATATTGCGGTGGCCACTACAAGACATACAGTTTTATTCGGTCTCCGCATATTCAACTTCATAACTTTTACTCACTTATTTGATATGTTGTTGATTATCAATAAACTTTGAAAATGAATTTATATATATATATATATATATATATATATATATTATTATTATTATTAAGAGAAAACTTAATATAGCGTTCGTTATAACAGTTTTCACAAACGCTATCAATTTATAACTAATATTAATAACAAAATTGCAAGAATGAAAAGAAATGAACTATAATAAAAAAAGGTATATCTTTAATTGTCTTTTAAATTCAGCAATGTTCATTCCAGGCATTCTGAGGGCCGACGGCAAGCCGTTAGGGCCTAACACAGCAAAATCACGCGATCCAATCTTTAGCTGTCTATGAGGAACCACAAGAATGTTCGAATCGTCAGACCTCAGACGCACACCAGATGCGATCGACGTTTTTAATTTCAGTTTATCTGATAAATATTTTGGAGCCAGACCATTTAGTGATTTATAAACTGTGACAGAGATTTTAAAAACAATTCTTATATTTATGAGCAACCAATGCAAATCACTCAGGATCGGTGTGGCATGATCATACTATCGACATCCAGCCACAATCCAGGCAGTACGGTTTTGTATCGATTGCAGAATTTTGATGGATCTAGCCGGGAGTCCATAAAATAAACTATTGCAATAATCGACACGTGAGTGCACCAACGCATGCGCCAGAGTCTGAATAGCGTCTTAATCAAGTGATTCTCGAATTTGTTTCATTCTTCTAACTTGTGCCAAGCATGATATAGAGATCATTTTAAAATGAGATTTCATTGTTAGGTTTGAATCAATTATAAAACCTAGATTCAACACTGCTTTACAGAAATCTATTTCTTTTATCATTCATAACAACTGAATTTATATCCAAGTCTGCCAACTGCTGCAAGGTACCAATAGGAAGAAATTTTGTTTTTCCCTGGTTAAGCTTCAATTCATTTCTCGGCATACACAGATTAACCTCCGACATACATTCAATGAATCTCGTAATCTCGTTTTGAAATAACTTCGGTTTACCTGATGACATAATTTGAATGTCGTTTGCATATGCATGGCTTTTAAAACCATAGGAATCAATTATCTTCAGTACATCAGATGTATAAAGCAGAAACAATAAAGGACCCAAAACAGATCCCTGCGGCACACCAGAGCGGACCACACTGACGTAGGACAAATTCCCGTTGAACGAAACCTGCTGTGTTCGGCCAAACAAGTAGCTTCTGAGCCAATTTATTATTTCCCCAGATATTCTAAAACTTTGATGCAGCTGAGCAGTAACATTTCATGATTGACACAGTCGAAAGCCGAGCTAATGTCCTAAAAGGCCAACAAGGAAATGTTTTGAGCATCCATCTCAGCATAAACCCCTGAGAGAACATGTAGCAGGGCAGTTTCAGTGGAGTGAAATCGTCTGCAACCGGATTGATGTGCAGGCATGAGATTATTGTCATTCAAATGAGCAAGCAATTGTCTCGATACCATTCTTTCAATGAGTTTTGATATAAATGACAGATTACTGACTGGTTGATAACTATTGACGCCACTTGGATCTGCATCACTTTTTTCAACAACGGCACAACAATTGCATGTTTACAAGGTGTAGGGAAGCAACCTACCCTCACGCACAGATTTATTAAATTGGTTATAATTGGACGGAACAATTCAAAATGTTTTTTAAAGAAACGTGTTGGTAAAATATCTAGTTGACAGGATTTTGTAAAAGAATGAAGCACTTCTTTCCTGACATCAGCCTCAGACACCGCCCGAAAAATCGAAAACAACTGCTGACATCCATGATCATCACTGTTTAGACAAGACTGATTCTTAGTTTCAATCCCCTGTTTTATCACTTTAATTTTTTTCATTAAAGAAAGTCATGAATTGGCCAGCATTTAGATAATTGAATTCGCGTTTAGTGCCTTCACAGTGACTGTTTAAAAAAATTTTATTAACCACCCTCCACAAGCTTTTTGAAGTTTTACTGTTTTCATTGACAACTTTCTTCCAATATACTTTACGTTTGTTTGAATAAATTTCAGTTTTTTCTTTAAGGGCCAATATTTATTCATTTTTATCAGACAATTTACCACTTTTTCTAAAAATTCTTCCTTTTTTTCTAGATTTCCGTTTTGAAGCCTTGCAATCATCATCAAACCACGGTGCAACATGATGGCGCCCAGGCAGCACTAGTACAAGAGGAACAACCCTGTCAACAATTCTCCTTACCTCGTCACTGAATATACCAAATTTTGCATTTACATCATCAGTTTTACACGGTTTGAACACTGGAGACTCAAGTACCTGCTTAGAAAAAGCTTTCTCATATATATATATATATATATATATATATATATATATATATATATATGTATATGTATATATATATATGTATATGTGTGTATGTGTATAAAAACCTAGCCTTGATAAAAACACATTGGCTAACTATCGCCCGGTCTCTAACCTTCCGTTTTTGGCTAAAATTAATGAGAGAATTGTCAACAAGCAGTTGCTTTGCCATTTGTCTGTTAACGGTCTTCTTCCGTCTTGCCAATCTGGTTATCGGCGATTCCATTCGACTGAAACTGCACTCATCAATTTGGCTTCAGAATTGTTTATGGCAATTGATGAGCAAAAGATTTCGCTCCTTGTTCTGATTGACATGAGTGCGGCTTTTGATTATGCCGATCATGGGATTTTAATTGATAAATTACAGCATTTATTTGGTTTTTCAGGTATCGTCCTTTCTTGGTTGAAATCTTTCTTGTGTGATCGTACTCAGCAATTTTTGTTTAGTGGTGAAGTATCTGATGTTGAAAGATTGTCCAATGGTGTTCCTCAGGGATCTGTGTTGGGTTCATTGCTGTTCTTGTTGTATGTGTCTGATCTTTTTGAAGTTGTTAACAGGCATGGTTTTAAATGTCAGGCTTTTGCTGATGATGTCCAAATATTAGCTAGTTGTTCTCATTCTGGTTTTGCTGAGTCGTTGGATAACCTTGTTCTTTGCTTGTCAGATGTTAGTAAATGGATGTCATCTAATCGCTTGAAATTAAATAATGGTAAAACACAAATTTTGCCCATTGGCACAAGGCAGTAGTTGTCAGAATTGATATTAAGGGTTTATTTTTTGAAAGGATACGTATTGATTTTTGTATGATTGCAACATCTGAATAACTCTTTGTGACAGTCCACAGGGTATAGGTATGATATTTGACACAGTCTATGGAGCCACATATTAAGCGTCTTGTTAGAGACTGTTCAAATCAATTAAGGTTGTTGAAATCAGTAAAACATTAACTTGATGTTCATACACTGAGTTGTCTGGTCCATGCTTTTATACATTCTAAAGTGGATTATTGTAGTAGCCTATTCTATAGACTGTCACAAAGATTATTCAGATGTTGCAGTCCATTCAGATTAGAGCTGCTAAACTTGTTTCTGAACGTTCTAGGTCTGATCATGTCTGCCCCATTTTGAGAGACTTACACTGGCTGCATGTTAAAAAACGTATTACTTTCAAAATTGCAATGCTTATGTTCAAATGCTTGAATGGTATTGCACCTGGCTATCTAATTGATAGGTGCACTGCACGTCTTGTTCCAGGGCATTCCTACAAGTTACGTTCCAATGATCGTGACTTACTTTTTGTGGCCCCAACAAATCATGTTACAGGTTCAAGAAATTTTTCAGTTGTTGGGCCATCTGTATGGAATAGCCTGCCTTTGGAACTGCGTGCTTCGGGGTATTCAATTTTATCTTTCAGGATGGAACTAAAAACATTTCTATTTGCGCAATGAGCGCTTTGGTTGTACATCATCTACTACATTATCATAAATTTAAAAAAATGCTCTTCAAATTTAGAAGCAGATTAAACCAAAAATACAGTTTCACATTAAATATAAACAAAAAACACTGCATCACAACACTGTATAAACCAAAAATACAGTATCCAATTTCGGCAAAAAACAAAAATCAAGAGGAATAATTTCTAAAAAATAATAAATGCAAATGTTTTAGCACCGGTTTTTTTTTATAAAAACATTATTATTATCATTACCATCATCGCTATAATTACGATCATCATCAACATAGCCACAGACATATAACATCAACACTGACCATAATAGCCGAATAACTTCAACATAATGAAATAAAATCATAACATCAACTAATCCACACAACATAAGCAGAACGACATAACATCAACAAAACAATAACAGCCAAATACTATCAACATAGCCAATTGTCCACATAATATCAATACATTCACGTAACATTGACACAACACAATACAGCGACATAATATCAACACAACAAAACATAACCCCGTAGCTATCAACATAACAACCAAACATTAGCATAACCGCATAACATTAACATCAACATAACTGGATAACATTATCATATACACATGACATCAACCTATAAACACACGTGACATCAGCACAGCACCGAAGCATCAGCCCAACAACAGAACGTCAACGTATACATATAACACCAACATAACATTAACGTAACTGCCCAATCCTAACATTAACATATCGACAACGTACGCACACGACAGCAGTATAACGACACAACATCAACAAGCCACAAAACATCATCCTCACAACATCATATAATATCGGCACATAACTGTTAGAAATCATCATCTTGTCATCATTAATAAATCATACAATCATCATCTTCAACATTTGTTGTTTTTGTCAGCAGCCAGCGCCTTGACTATCTCCTCGTCAACGACTGCTGGCTCCCTTGATAAAAACGACGACGGCAGGAGTGGTCTTGGTAGCGGCAACCTAAGAATCGACCTTTGCAATTGTAACTGGCTGGCGACGGCGACGAATTTTTTCACTCGCATGAATCTTTCACTGACCTCCCTCGGCATCAACATTTCGTACGCCCTGAAAGCCAGTTTCACCTGTGCGTGTGTGAATTAGTTTCATAAATTATGATAAAAATTATGAGACATTATAATTTTGTTAATATCTATGATTTGAACACATTACAATATTTATTACAATAATTTATAATTATGTAATAAATAAATAAATAAATTAAAGAAGACAGAACTTATAATTCATTGCAAGTCAAACAAAAGAAAACCAAAAAAAAGTTGGGGGTGCATATAGGGTGCTGAGGA
>NW_008705512.1:334761-339083 GCF_000326865.2 Helobdella robusta
ATAATTAATGTAGTAATTTATGAAATCTTGAATTTTAATAAACTAAACGTTCACCAAAATATATATGTATATATACATATATATATATATTCAATTGAATATATATATATATATATATATATATATATATTCAATTTATTCAGCAAAAAGCATGGATTCAAGATTGAAGTCACGTGTTTGGACTTTGCTGTTCTGTAACATGTCTTGCACTATTTAAAGATAAAATGCAATCATAGTTTGCCTAGTTGAGTAACTGCTGAGCCCCACATTAAATAATCGGGAATTATCCATTGGCATGTCAGAGCAAAACAACTGCTGTGAGTGACCAAATGTCCGCAGGTGACCAAGCATAGTCAAGTTTCTTGAATGTTTCTTGAATGAACTTTTCATGTGTGGAAACCTGTCATTTGGTACTTACACATCCGTCGAGCTTTTTTGATTTTCACTTTGCACAGAACTTTAAAATTCTTGTCCCTTTACTACTGCAGGTGACTGCATGTCGTATACAACAAAATGTCTTTTTTAATTTGACACACCTGATACATTTTTAAAATTTTAATTCTTGGCGTCCTACAATTTTCTAAATTTTTACGTATATTGAATTTGATTGAATTAAGGATTGTTCAGTCGCATTCTTAATTATTTTTTTCTTCTTCTCCTATAATAGAATTTGCCAAATAAAACATGAAAACTAAATTAGTTCTTCTCCATAAGGCTACTGCTACATTTTGACGTTGGATATCAATAAGAAATATATAATAAAATTTGAGCTGCATATTTTGTATAAATAACAATCTTTTATTGTTTGTTTTTTCATCAAAATTTAAAAAATTGAACAAATCATTTTTAAAAAATGCGTCCGCAATTTTTTCAACGTAACGCTCCGGCTACATTTTGAAGTTGGTTATCAATAAAAAGAAAACCACAAAACGAAATTTAAAAATTTTTAGGAGCCTCTTTTTAAGCTGATACACTTTTACTATCAGAAATTTGTTTGAAAAAATTCTGTTAAAAAATAATTTTGTCATGAAAAAACGAAGTAGGCCAATACGAATGTTGCTCGGGACTGGGCACATTCGCTCATGGCATTTTTTAGAATCTAGTTTTTCTCAAAAACGAATGCTGATAATAGTTTTTAAAGTCGACAATAGATAGTAAGGGGATTTTTAAGAAGTTACTGAGAGTACGGTCAAGATCGGATGAGAAACACGGACCTGGCAACAAAAATGTTTGGTAGAGCACACAAAGTTTATTCTATTATTACGTCAATAAATAAAAAATGATAAAACGTGTTTATTCATATGTACACGCACACATATACACAATCACACACACACATACACACACAATCACACACACATACATACACACACATATATATATATACATATATAAAATTAGGGTTGAGACCGTCGCAAAAACAATTGTTGAGAAATATCACTGCTGAAAATGCAGTTATATTTCTTAAAATTTACGATCAACCGTTAGAAACATTTTATTAAAATTAAAAATAATTTGTTTCATAGTTTCAATTTTAAACAGACTCAATTTTGTTGATAACAATTTACTAAGACAAATTGAAAAATTCGAATATAAGTTGATAAACACTAATAAATCGGTGGAATTTATTAAATATTGTCAAGAATTCGGTCTTCTATATATATATATAATTCAAAATACTCTCATTGTTGTTTCTGTGATAAAAATGTGACAGGAGTGCAAACGTAATTTCATTTCACTTTACAATAATCTATTTAATAATAGTAAATTAATTACCGTATGTTAAAAAAATATTTTTCGTTTTTGCTATTTATCGCTTTTAGGTACATCTCTACGCGTCATAAACAAGCCAAAAAGTAATAATAACAACAATAATAACATAGATATTATTGTTATCGTATTTTTATACCCAACCAATCAAATTGATATGATTATAACAAATTATTATGACGATAATAAATTGAGATACGAACCTACCTTCAATGGAATAGACAGCTGACATTTTCTATTGCAAAATTTTCATTCCAAAATTTCAACCAACGACTGAATCGCTTTGCGGAAAAAACTAAGTTTAAATTATTACTATACTTACTGTATACAATTTTACAAGCTAAATACTTCGTGTATGTATAACTAATTTGCCTATATATATATATATATATATATAACATATATTAACAAATATCTATACACATACATACATAAGGATACATAATATATATATATATATATATATATATATATATATATATATATATATATATATATATATATATGTATGTATGTATGCACACACATACACACCACAAACACACACATGTATATATATATATATAATGTATATATATGTATATTACTTATGTGTGTATGTTTATGTGGTGTGCGTGTATTTGTGTACGTGCATATACTGGATATTAATAAAAGGGAACCTTTTTCCTGTAGCACCTGACAACTAATTTTGAAACTGAATACCTTTAATATGACTCTTACACATTAATTAAATCATTTATCTCACACTAACCTAATTAATACATGAATCAATTCAAAAAATTATTTTTAATAAATAATAATATTAATATGCAAAATGGGGCATATCTTTTGCCAGGTGATGCCCCACCTCGACCAGCACAGGTTGGTCCGGAGGCTGGCTCCCTTCAACAACGCGACAACCCTGCCCAACTTCGATGTCACCGACGTCAGTCCGGAAGAAACCGTCGATGCCTCCTGCTACTCTGGTCTCCTCCTAGGTCATGATGATGTTTGGAGATGATGATGATGATGTTTGGTGATGATGATGATGATGTTTGGTGATGATGATGTTGAAATGAAGATGATGATGATGACGATGACAATGATGATGTTTGGTGATGACGATGATGACGATGATGATGTTGGAATGAAGGTGATGGTGATGATGATGATGTTTGGTGATGATGATGATGATAATGTTTGGTGATGACGATAATGATGATGTTTGGTGATGATGATGATGTTGGAATGAAAATGATGATGACGACGATGATGATAATGATGATGGTGATGATGATGTTTGATAATGACGATGATGGTGTTGGAATGAAGATGATGATAATGATGATGACAATGATGATAATGACAATGATGATGATGATAATAATAATGATAGTAATAATAATAATAATAAGGATGATGATGATGATGGAGTGAAGATAACGTTGATGAAGCGTTGATGAAGATAAAATAATTGGTTAGAGCATCTAGCTCTGTTTTTCAGCTTAATTAAAGACAAAGTGATTCCCGCATATCATATCATCAGCTCTATCTAGAACCTCCATGTACGCTGTACTCTACAGTGCAGATATGCTTCAACTATTTGTCGAATGTTAAACAGTCGTTGAACAACAAGAAAATGGCGCTATAAAAATTACAATAAATTTTTGATAGAAAGAGTGCTGACCAACCGACTGACTGACTGATTGATTGATTTTAAAATGATTCACAGACGTTCAGTAATTAATTAATTAATTAATTAATGAATTGTTGGATTGAAATGTAGCCCTGACGACAAACGCAGGCTTCCTCAACTTAACGACGAACAGCTTCAACATGTTCGTGTGGTCGAAGGCTGGCATGCGAAATCCAGTCAGCTTCTTCTTTCTGGTCCTCGCAATTAACCAGGGCATCTACAGCCTGGCCTTCCTTCCAACTGTTGCCTTCCACAAGTGCCTCGGCAAGAATTTCCTGACACTAGGTGCATCTCTGTGATGTTGGTCTTCATGCCGTTTAGTTGACTGTTGTCATATTGTTTAGTTTTGTTTATACAAATTTTTGTCTGTGATGTTTGTTTGCGTGTGATATTTGTTTGTTTAGATGTGATGTTGTTTGGATGTAATGTTTGTTTGTTTAGATGTGATGTTGTTTGGATGTAATGTTTGTTTGTTTGGATGTGATGTTTGCTTGTTTGTGATGTTTGTTTGATTGTGATGTTTGTTTGGATGTGATGTTTGCTTGTTTGGACGTGATGTTTGCTTGTTTGGACGTGATGTTGTTTGGATGTAATGTTTGTTTGTCTGTTTGTGATGTTTGTTTGTGATGTTTGTGATGTTTGTTTGTGTTGTTTGTTTGGATGTGATATGATGTTTTATTTGTTGAAGAGGTTTTTGGCTTAATTTTGTTTTTACGTTATTTTGCGGTGATTTCATGAGCCATGTTTGTCTCCTTTGCCATCATTACCTTTTTTTCATACATAACATTTATTTATTTATTTTATTTATTTATTTACACATTTTATTAACCACAAAAAAATGGCTTAGAGACCATACAAGCTTATTAAGTTTTATAGG
>NW_008705512.1:339253-345838 GCF_000326865.2 Helobdella robusta
CGGCCAGTAAATAAGTACTAACATACATTCATGACATGCATCAAAAAAATAACAACAATAAAATTAAAAATTAAAACGTTCAATCATATGATTTTGCATGAATAAACAACAAATTGAATTCAAACTAAGTCAAAGAATAAATATCAACATACATTCAAGACATACATTCAAAAACCAACAGCAATTAACTCAAAAATGTTCAACCATATTAAATTTGAAATAACAAAGATTATTTGGAGACATATAATAATATTTTATTAGAAAAATCAGAAATACTATTTAATAATTTGAACTCTGAAGATAATCCATTCCAAAGTGAAACCCCGGAGAAGAAAACAGATAATTTATAAGTTACTAATCTAGGGTAAGGTTGAACATAATCATTCATTTGTCTTAAAACACGTAACTTTTTATCAGGAGCTTTAAAATGAATGGACAAATTAGGAGGCAATAAATTTTTATATAATTTAAACATAAATTTTAACAGACCAAAATTATATATTTGTTTAATTGATAATAGATTAGCTTCTTGGTAAAAACTTGAGACATGGTCATACTTTTTCAAGAAAAAAAGACATCTAACTAAACTATTATAGGCCAATCTCAAAGAATTAAGATGGGTCGTACAACTATTACCCTATAAAATTACACCATATATTAAATACGGATAAATTAAACTGTAATATAATTTTTTAGTGACATCAAAACTAAGCTTGAACCTCAATTTACGAATGATACCAGTAATTTTAGAAATTTTACTAGATATATGCATTATATGATTTAACCCTGACAAATTGTCTGTAATTACAAAACCTAAAAATTTATTTGTTAACACTCTTTCGATACTGTTATTATCAATTTTAATAGAAATCCCTAGATTATTAGTAACAATCTTAGAACCAAAAATCATATAGTTTGTTTTATTATAATTTATATTTAAGTTATTTGATTTAAACCAACTGCATATTTTTTCCATTTCAGTGTTAAATGTATTGACCACAGTATTAATGTCTTTGCCAGAACATAAAACAGTGGTATCATCAGCAAACAATATACTTTCAAGTGATTTACCGACAGCGTATAAATCATTTACAAAAATTAAAAATAACAAAGGCCCCAAAACTGAGCCTTGCGGGACACCAAATTTAATCAAAACATTCGATGACCGATGATTACGTTACATGTTGTTTACGATTTGATAGATAACTTTCAAACTATCTGTGTTGTACTCCACGAATACCAAGAGAATCTAATTTCTTCAACAATAACGCATGATTTATAGAATCAAACGCTTTAGATAGATCTAAAAATAACCCAATAGTTATTGACTTATCTTCCATTTTACTAAGAATTCTATCAACAAGATCTAACAACGCCAACTCAGTAGACCTACCTTTTCTAAATCCATATTGAGAGTCATTGAAAAATTTGATGTTTCAAATAATTATTTAAACGATTTGACATGATTTTTTTAAAGATTTTTGACAAAGATGGTAGAATTGAAATTGGTCGATAATTGGACAGCAGATTAGTGGGACCATTTTTATGTAAGGGAATAACTTTAGCAATCTTAAAGAGATCAGGAAACATACTGGTGGCAAATGATTGATTAATAATGTGACTAAGTGGATCAATAATGTTATATATTGTTTTTTTGATGAAAAAAGAAAAAACACCATCATGGCTTGATGAATGAGAACACTTCAAATCATTGACATGTCCGAAAATTTCATAATTATTAACTAAATCCAAATAAAAGGAGTTTACAGTAAAATTTGAGGAAATATTGCCCAAAAAAATATTACTTTGAGAACCATCATTGTGTTTAATAATAGAGGTAAAATAATTATTGAAAGCTTCACATATATTCTTCGGTTATCTATTATCCAGGGCTTTGAACCGGAACAGAACCGAAACCGAAAACCGGAAAAAACCGATATTTTAGCCGGAACGAAACTCGGAACTGAACCGAAATTGTTTTTGCTTGCCGAACCGAAACCGAAAACCGGAACAAAAAAAATAACGTTCCGGTTCGAAGCCGTTAATATATTTTTTATAACGAGCACTTCTATAAATAATTTTTCAAAAGTCTTTGTTATTTTTCAATGTTTGTATAATATCTTTGATCATTTGTAATCTTCTATTTATTTAATTAACAATGATATGTCAATAACTAGAATATCCGATAGCGGCAACATTTACAAAAACGCAATTAAATATAATTAATTAAATATATTTGCCCGCAAATTTATTAGCGCGTTCCACCACGTAATGTCAAAGAAATTCACTTTTCATTTCTTGTCTGAAAGATAATTAATTTTTTCGCTAAGTTTCGTGATTATTGCATTCAGAATTATTTGTTACGGAATTTTTAATTTAAAATTTTTTATTAAAATTGAAAATTAATTTGGCTTCTTATCAATAATTTTATATCATTTTATAAGTGTTCTTTACTTTGCTTTACAAATTTGCGCCAGTAGGATTGTGATGACCATTTACAAAATTTAATAACTTTGATGGGCAAAACGTTTCCCGGAACTGAACCGATAACCGGAACCGAACCGAAATTTTATCTGGAACGAAAACCGAAACTGAACCGAAATATATTTTGTTAGTCGAACCGAAACCGAAAACCGGAACGAAAAAAATTACGGTTCGAAGCCCTGCTATTATCAAACCATCTACATCTATTTCACAGATAGGATTATTAGGTCGGGATCTAATTAATTTATTAATATATTGCCAAATTACTTTTGTATTGTTTTTATTTTTTTCAAATATATCGTTATAGTATTTTTTTTTCAGAAATAATAACTAATTTATTTCGATATTTTTTATAAATTTTAAAATTATGTTCAGAAGGATTTTTAATATACAATTTATATAATTTAGATTTAACTTTGAATGATTTAAGAATACCCTTTGTTAGCCACAGATTTTTGATTTTACAAGATCTCATCATCATCACTATATTCATCATTATATTCATTACCGCTATCATCATTGTCATCATCATCATCACTATATTCATCATTATATTCATCACCACTATCATCATCAACATCATCGTCAGGAACAACATCATTACTAACTTCATCATCACCACCAACAACAATAACATTAAAGGTTAAAAGGCTAAAGGTTTCTCTCTCTCTTTTGCGTTTGCTTCAGAGGTTTCAACGACAAACACACGTCCGTGCAAACCACGCATCATACACAATGCATATGGTAGACAGGGATCTCTTTGTATTTGAACCCAGTCATTGCAACAGCAAGACCAGGTGCCTTTACCATTGAGCCATCACGCCGCATTATCATCATTAACAAATCATTTACCAACAGCATCATCATCAACAACACTACCTCATCATTCGCAGGCGGCATGATGAACTTACTCTCAACAACGTTCCACTCCAACGTTTTCATCTTGACGAACACTTGCTTGCTAACACTGGTTATCTCCGTGTTTCAGTGCATTTCGATATATGAAGATAAGAGTACCATCTTCCCGTTTATATCGTACACTAGATGTGGCATGGCGTTTGGGGGCTGCCTCGTCCTGTCCAGTATCATATGTTTGAAGTCTGTACTGACTATGCCCGTGAATATATTTGCTGGTTGGTTGGTTGGCTGATTGATTTGCTGGTCGGTTGGTTGGTTTGTTGGCCGTTTGGTTGGTTAGTCGGTCGGTCGGTTGGTCGGTGGGTTAGTCGGTTGGTTAGTTGGTCTGTCGGTTGGTCGGTCGGTTGGTTGGTTGGTTGGTCGGTTGGTTAGTTGGTTGGTTGGTCGGTTGGTTGGTCGGTTAGTTGGTCGGTTGGTTAGTCGGTTGGTTGGTCGGTTGGTTAGTCGGTTGGTTGGTTGGTTGGTTGGTTAGTCGGTTGGTTGGTTGGTTTGACGGTTGGTTAGTCGGTTGGTTTGGTTGATTGGTTTGTCGGTCGGTCGGTTGGTTGGTTGGTAGGTTGAATGATTGATTTTTTTTGTTTGAAAAAATCATTGGCTGATTAGTTGGTTGGTTGATTGATTTTTCTATTGGTTGACTGGCTGGTTGAATAGTTTGCTGGTTGGTCAACTAATAAAAGATTAGTTAAACAATTAACGAACCCAATGATTAAATAATCAATTGAAAATATAAACACTGCAACCAACAAAACGAACCCCACCTTAACTGCCCGACACCGCACAGTCTCAGTAGACACCAATCAGGTGGTCGGTGACTTACTGAACAATGAAAGCAACAGAGGCAGCCTCTTTGTGAAATACATAGGCCAAAATGCTCCAGATGTATATGGGTATTTGTTGTGGTACATATACGTGCGTATCATACCGATGAGTGTGGTGTTGCTCATCAACGCTGTGGCTTGTTACAGGGTTCTGAGGGTCTGTCCTAATTTTTTTTGTGGCTTTGTTTTTGTTTTGCATTTGCTTGTTTGTCAGTCTTGCGTTTGGTTTTCTTATGTCTGTGATTGTTTTTGTATGTGTTTAGTATTTCTGTGTTTATTTTGGTTTAGTGTTGTTACTGTTGTGGTGGTAGTATTAGTAGTTGTTGTCCTTTTTCTTGTTGCTGTATTGTATTTATGCATGGAAGCTTTGTTTTTTTAACGACTTTATAATGATATTTAGACATTTAAAAAGCTTCCAACGCCGTTGTTGCTGTTGTTCGATTGTCTGATTGCTGCTGTTGTTCGATGGCTTCCCTAATCAAATGAGATTCTAAAAACTATTTCACCACTCAAATTGTTCAAAAGTAATGAGACTGACATCAAAATAAACAAATGTAGAATGATAACAATTCAAACAACAACAAACGGCTAATAACATAAACAAACAAACAAACAAACAAACTGGTAATAAAATTGTGTTCTATAACGACTGAATCAAATATTATATTAAAAAATTAATTAAATATTGTATTATGTGATGTATTTCAATTGTTGCATTACAACTGTATTAAAAAGGTCTTAACATTTCACTTATTTAAAATTTTCAAGAAGTGCGGAGGGAATGATAATGAGAGCCAAGAAACTAACGAGAGCTTCAGTAATATGGAAAGCAAAAAAATTAAAAATAGATTTTCTTCTAAAACTTCAACGGCCACCTCTACCCCGGTCGGTGGCTTGCCTGTGATAACCTTCCGAAAAAACAGCTTCCCCTTTGAAACTCCCCTGTCTGGTGTGCGCCCACCAATCAGCCAAAAATTAAGATCAAAAAACAATTCTCTTGACGGCTCGCACCGATCGATCTCTAAAAAGTTAAGATCAACGACTGGATCGCCTCCATTACTCTTCAACAAACTTGCTTCAACAACTACCTCCCCTTCTGCATCCTCCCTTCTTACCCCTACAAATCTCGAAATACCTAGTTCTGCCTTCCTTGCTGGATCGGCTCTATCAACTTCCAACAAAAATGGATCTCCCGGCACTTCCGCCCTAGTTGACTCAACCCTTTCAATCCCTCAGAAAAGTGGTTTCATCAGTAGTGACCTCCTAACTGGCTTGCTTACAAACTCCCTGACATGTTGTGAGCCTTCCACATCCAAGCTGCCAAGTTATAGGAAGAATAAAAAAAAATGGCGACGACCAGCAGGCGGGGGTGGCCTCAACCAGGTGGACACTGAAAGCTACAAACGACAAATCACTGCCGTCGATGATGGAGATATAAATTACCATGGCGATAATGAAGAAGAAGAAGATGATGATGGTGGTGGTAAGATCAACGGTAGAACAAGCGATAATAGGGCGAGTCATGATGATGAAAAATATGGTGGCGGAAATATCACTTGCAAGGATGGTTGTGGTGAAATCAATTTTGGTAATAATAAAAATGTTGAAGGAAATAATAATAATAACAACAACAATAATAATAATAATGTGATCGATCGCGAGGACGTTAAAGTCATCTCCAATGATAACAATACAACAAAGATGAGTAGAATCCCCAATAATAATAATAATAATAACGACAATAAAACTAACAACAATAATAGATATAGAAATAGAAATGGCCATAACAAGGGTGGACATGACAAACGCTTGTCGAAAGTCATCGAGTCGATCACAGGCATCGGCTCGGCCGAGGAGGACGATGACGATGACGAGGCCGATAACAACACCACTGCCAAGGCAAATAACGCTAAAATGTCCCGCGCCCAGACCAAGTAAATTCATTTCTGTTTTTATTTTATTTGTTCGTTCGTTCGTTCATTTGTTTGCATGTTCGTTCGTTCCTTCATTTAATTTTTTGCAATTTCGTTCCCCTACTTTAAAAACAGAAATGGTACACTCAGTTATGTTTTTGTATTACTATTTATGTCAAATATTGTTCAAGCCAAGTTCTCAAGTTGTGAAGGCAAGGTTTTCAAAATTTTAAAAGCTAATGAATAATTTTATCCTATATAATTATGGTTGTCAAAATAAATTTTATTCCTATATTTTAATTGTTTCAATCTGTTAATTAACCTATCAAAAATTGGTTGAGTTGGTGTAGTGGTTAGAAGCGCCTGGTCCTGGCCGTTCCGCATTGCAGTGACTGGCTTCAAACTCCGGAGAGATTCCTTTCTATCGAACACAACTGAGGTGATGCATTGGT
>NW_008705512.1:346385-373686 GCF_000326865.2 Helobdella robusta
CAGATCATCTTCAGCACTCCAGCAACATCTTCACTTCCGTCGAGACGGTCACCCTCATCAGCTACATCGTCAGCATCTGCTCCTACCTAGGCTTCTCACCTGATTACTTGTCATTATTTTGTTAGTGGAGGTTTCCACGTTTGCATGTCGTTTTTTTGATTTGTTTGAATTTTTATTAGTTTGAATAAAGTTGTTTATCTGTAGTGTTTCAGTTCATTTTGTTTGTAGGCTGGCTGCATGTTGCCTCCTGGCAGTTGGTTGGTTTCTGAAGAAGTTTATTAAGTGAACGATAATAATTAAGCTGAAGACACATTTTTGTGTGATTAAAACAGACTAACGTAATAATATTAAAAATAAATGAAATGATATAATGGGAAGAAACTGACTCCCAGATGATGAAACACCAAGTAACATTTAATAGGCATGTTTTTTTCTTCTAAATGCACTTGAAGTTCTTTCTAATTTTACGCTTTGCAGCCAAATATTTCAAATTTTCATTATTTCAACAGTTCAATATTATCAAAATTCAAAATATAGTTTATGGTTCAAAATATGCCATTCACTAACTATAGCGAAAGGAGAGTTAAAAAATTGCGTGGAGGCCTCTGGCCTGGTTCCGATACACATACTCACAAACACTCACACAAACAGTACACACACAAACATACGTACTCAAGTAAATGTAAAACAATAACAACACTTTAAATGCACCTCTGTGGTGAATGTACAGTCGGGCAATCAAAAATCAAATAATATTTTCATAACTTATTCCCAATGGCGGCTAATATAAAGAAAATCTTCGAAGCACTTAACTTAATTGTTCAAAATGTTCTTACCTATGCCAAGGTCACTTCTTTCTGACCAGCGGTAACATTACTCACTAACTTCTACTTTCCCGCGACAACCTACATGTAGGCATTCGTTTATAACTTCACTGCTGAAAAGTTTTCGTTGGATTTCAAATAAATCATCACCAACTCCGGTGGAAACTTCGGACATGCAAGGGATGAAACGATGGAAATAAAATTATGGATTAGTTGCATTAAGTTGAAGTAAAAATAAAGTTTCATGAAAAAAATATCGGTGACAATATGTGGAAACAGAATAAATAAAGTTTTAAATATAAAGTAATAAATTAAAATAAAATAATTAAAAATAAAACTTAACAATATTAATTTCATATACAAAATGAAGCAAAAAGCAAAGGAAAAAAAGCAGCATACAATCAAAGCCAACCACATTGTACATGTATATGTACAGTTCGTTCGTACATACCGACACGACATACAGACATATGCACAGGGCAGCATCGTACATTCACTCCTGCAAATATGGCATTAAACAAAAAGATCATAACATTCAAGAACAAATATAAAATACATAACTACAACAAATAATTTGAAAAAATCATCACCTGGTCCGCCATTTGGTTGATACAATCGCTACTTAGAGCTGCAACTCACAACTGCATTGGGAAAAAATGTGTGTGTGTGTGTATGTTTGTGTGCGTTCTTGTGAGATTGTTTCTATGTCTGTTTGTAATTTATCTCTACACCATCACCATCTATCTATTCATTAATTTATTCCTTCGTCAATCCATCTATCCATCCTCCATCCATCCATTCTTCCATCTATTACTAAAGTCTATGAGACATGCATGCATCATAAAATCATCATCTTGAATCATCATCTTTGCTCGTCAATCCATCTATCCATCCATCCATCCATCCTCCATCCATTCTTCCATCTATTACTAAAGTCTATGAGACATGCATGCATCATAAAATCATCATCTTGAATCATCATCTTTGCTCATCAATATTCAAACATTAATTTATCTCTAAAATATATTGAAAATATTACGTCAATTTTTTAAACTTATTTGTCACAAACGCCTTCAACATTTTGCAAACAAATGTACACAAGGAATCACAAAGACATATTGTAGCAACTCACTGCATGATAGCAGCAAGTACTTTGGTAAAAGTGTTCATTAGGTGGTTGACATGAGTTCAGTAGTGCGGTTTGTTTTCAGGTCCGGATGGTCCGTTGAATTACGATTAGTGTAGATATTGTATGGAAACTAATTATTGATTGGTTGGATAACACTAAAAAACCAAAACCCGAATGCAATTTACTAATTGTTAATAACTAGATGAATCTTCATCGATAAGCATGACCAACTTGGAAAATGATTGCTTCCTGTGATGAGACGAGAAAGCTGAACAACCAGATGGAACCGATTACCATCCTGGCTCTTTTCTGTCATATGTTGAGTGAGTGGCTTGTGTTATTTGGTTAAATCCTATTTGTCGGGGTTAGCTGCTATTTGTTGCGGTTAAATGTTATATTATTTTGATTTAAATAATCTTGTTAATAATAATTGTTATAATATTCAATTATAATAAATAAAATAAAAAATGTCCGATCGATTGAATGTATTGATTTATTAATAACTAAAAGTGAAACAATATCACCGGTTAATTCAAAAATGCTGATTTATAAGTGTCTGCTTCGATTTTTCAGTTACCTATAAATATGCAAACTAAAACTTGTTTCTCTTCACATGTCAATCTTAACCATCTTTTATTACATGCACGTGTTTATTCGCGTGCTGAAAGTCTATCTTATGTTTGTATGTTTTTTATTGAACGATTCATCTCAGCAGACCTCAATGAACTGACAATCACGAACTTCCCAGAATAAAATCATTACAACACTTCGTTAATTGAAAAAATAAAAAAAAATTTATAAAATATTGCAAGTAGAAGATGATGGACAACAAAATGACTAAAGGGTATTACCGATTTTATAGGCTATAGGATTTGAAAATTTTACACAAAAAACATTACTTATTCAACAAGTTTTTATACTTACTCGTACTTGCATTACTTATATTTAAAGTTTAACACACATTCATGCACTCAAGAAATGAGCATGAATTTGGAGTTACACGCAGGCATCTATTTCAAAGTACTCTTTTTCGTGCTAATTTTTTGCATAAATATCTCGTAAATTTAAAAAAAGACTATAAGAACTGCTATATACAATGATTTATATACATTTTATTTCAAAGTCTGGTCAAGCCTAGTTGCAAACCCTGTCCAACACATACATAAAGGTTTTGGTATGGACGAAATAAATATTTTGCCATTTTATTTATTAATCTGACCGAAATTAGCACTCATGCAATTGTGGTCAGAGAAATCTAGATGAAGATGTACTAAGGATGAAAACTGAACAAAAATGATAATTACTTTTAAAAAATGTTAACTTGTCCATTTAATCCAATCATTATTCTAAATCAATAATTCAAATATAATCTTTTAGAAAAATTTTATTTAAAAAATTTCGAAATTTTATTGTTATATATTTCTGTTGTTTAGATAAAAATTATTTTTTAAAATCAAAACAATACGAGAACTATCTTGAATGAATTAAAAGGAAGTCCATTTCTGTAAAAAGCATTCGAAGCAAGCAACAAAGCAATAACAATCAGATCATCGGTAAAACGATAAAACTTTGTCAGATCAAAAGAAATGCTAACATTTGAAATTAGATTTATGTCGATTTCGGTAAAATCGTTATAAATTGTATAATAGCAAAGTGAGTGTTAAACGTTCTTGCAAAGTAGGAAACTACCTCCAGCCTTCAAAGTCTTTACAATTCCTTTGTAACGTACTAGCCTTGATGGAATTTGTATATATTGTCGAGTTGAATCAATAAACTTACCGAGTCGGGAAATAATGAACATTGAGTGTAAGTTTTTAGAAAACATATTTTCGTTGATACAAACTTGCTATACAAACTTTAAAATGGATTCAACTGCAGCATCATTCGCCGAAGCCAATGATATAAGAAGGTTCGCCGGGGAAGCATTTTCTAAGCACAATGAGAATTACGACAAATTTTCAGTTTCGTTTCAAGAGGAAATGTACAAAACATTTTTAAAGAAGATGGCTACCTGGCTTAAAAGGAAGACTTCCTGTCTAATGTGCCGCAAAGATGTTGTGTTCTTCTGCAAAAAGAAATATTCATACAAAGCCAAGCTGAACATGAATAATGGATGCCTTGAGATATCTCTCTTATTAACCTATGACGTTCGTTATTATTAACATTTCATTGCGAAATCTAACTCATTCCAGTGAAGCATCTTTTAAACTTTAACACATCGCGATTATGTTTTCAATATTTTATCACAAACCTGATAAGACAATTAGCTATTGAAAGACATTGTATGAATGAAAATCATGTTATCATTCATAATTTAATTATAAACTTCAGTGTCTGTTTTTAGAACAGTTAATTTATAATAAATTAAAATAGCGTTTCTCTCAGCATTTTATATTATAGATATAACTATCCTAACTATCTCGAAAAATATTAATTACCAACAAATATAAAACATTCTTGTACAGCATCATATTCTACTATTTATTAAATTTGCATTTAAAATTGTTGCACCGTAGATTATAACAGAACTGGTGATAACCGCAAAATCATTTACTATTTCATTTCATATTTTTAAAACTATTTAATAAATTAGGAATGGAGCATATTATACTTTGAATTTTACTCTAATTTTAAATAAGCAAACTTCGTTGAATAAATGTTTGTTAACTAAAAACAAAATGTAAACATCAATTTTTTGTTAAAATATTGTTTTATTGATCTTATAAGTATTAATAATCGTTTCCTTTATACAAGCAGTAAAATTTCGTAGATAAAAATAATATTTTTAAGTAGTAAAATTCATTCACATCAGTTCATTTAGCTCTTTGTTTCCTCAGTAAATGCTGGTTATAAATTTTCCCAAAAAAAAAAAATTTTCTTTGAAAAGGAAATTGTTTTATTTAAACTGTTTGGCTGCTATGTTTGTTTTGCCTTTAAACCTTTTAAATGGTAATTTATTTAAATTTTCTAATTACAGCCACATTACACCCAAAATATATACTCATTTTATAATAAAAAACACATTAAAAGATGCTATCAGATATAAAAATATTAATTTTTGTATGTCAAAAGCTTTATTGAATAAAAGGTGAGTGCCTGAATTCGTTTGAAGTGGCCTTTCCTATTGACAGCACCAGTTCGGAGGTGGTTTTGCATCTAGAACTTTCTAATCAGGTGTATCTAGATGAATTTTTAATCGAAAATTACTTTATATAAAAAATATTAAAAATAAAAATGTCCACATAAATAATGTTTTTTTTTATATTTTGATAATTTAGATGGCAGACCACTGCTATTGGAATGATAACGAGATAACTGCCCGTTTCAGAAATCAGTCTGTCAATAATATTGACATGATTGTAAGATGATCAAACTAATTAATTAATTATTCATTCAACTAACTAATTGTTTTATTTCTTTTATTGTGTTTTCACATACATGTAATTTTCAGACAAATTGGTCAATTACTATTTTGTTTCAGCAATTTCAAACTTTTTTATTTTTTTCACATAAACACAAGTTGCAAACGTTAGATTCTTGAAAAATTACCAATTGTCTATTATTTCCGAAAGTTAAAATTTTCAAAATTTCAGTGCGGAGTGTTTAAATATCGAGGTAAATTTTACGTGGTGAGGCCTAAACTGTTCATAAACGCCTGTGCTGGTTTCCTATCCATGCATGCTGGCGTAAGATACATTGTCCGTGAATGGATTGGTAAAATGCATATTTTATATGTTATACACTGTCAATTCATGCTTATTTATACCTCAACTAATTATAATTATTTATATGTTATGCATAACTTACTATTTTGTCCATATATACTTAGTTCTGTTGTAAATTTTATACGCTTTTACATATAAATATATATAGGTTAGGGTTAGAGTTTGGTTCTTATAACGATTGATGATAACTAGACAGCACATGTGTATATAAATAATGATTTTTAATTTCAACTTTTAGACAGTTTAATATTAATTAATTAATTAATTTATTTATTTAATTAACAACAACAGTTTCATGTGCAAGTTCAATAGAAGTGACATTTCCACTTGACAAGAACGGCATGCAATTTACTCTCAACCTGTATCACAGGAGCATTCCTCAGACTATCGTAACAAAAGAATAATGAAATAATTTTTTAAAATTAAGAAACAATTAATTATTCGTCTTATTTATTCTATTTTTAAAAAGTATAAATAAAATTCAAAATAATTTCACAAGAGGAACAAGTGCCTTTACATGAAAGATTTGAACAACAGAATATATCTGGTGGATGATTTATTTATTGAAGGAAAGAAATCAATAGTAAACATTATTTTTATTATATTTTTTTATTATAACTAAAAATAATAATTAATTATAATTATTCATTTGATATATAAGCACACATGTATCAACATGAACGAGCCATACCTATAGTTTGTAACAGGCGAATCTGCGATTGAACCCGCTCACAGCAGCAGAGCGTCTTTAAATATTAAGTCATTTTGCAGCAATATTATAAAGATTTAACTAGTAGTAAGTATTATTATTAATAAATTACTAATGAGTAAATTGAGTATTTGAAACAATTGTAGACAGGTGTATTCACTCATATGAATGATACTTATTGGGTCATACCCAAAATGAAGAACCATAGTATCTCATCAAATGAAGTCCTATTTACTTACCTCGGATATAAGTATTTAATCGCTAAAAGTAATTGTCTTTGTATTTACTTTTTAATTTTTGTAAAGGCTTTACTCTTTTTTTCCAATTTTGAATAAATTTCATAAATTATCTATTTGTATGCAAGTTCTTCTAAAGAAATCTACATCTACAATGTTAATATAAAAGCTTTTCATTACATGATACATTAGTGAAATGACACACTCAATATTTAAATGTCTTATATATATATATACGGTTTTTAAAATAGTCTTACTCTTAATTTTTTCAACTTTTCCTAAGTTTTCATTTCTAAAGTTTTAATTTTTTACCAAAGTTACTTCAATTTTTTAATTTATTAATTCCCGACAGTGAATTTATAAAATGCTAATGTGAAACATTTTTGGACAATATGAAGAAATATGTACAAAGAAAAAAAGCAGTAAAAAAATGGAAATAATGTTTGGCCGTCATAAAGGATAAAACCAAACTAAATAATGTTAATTTCAATTTACTCTATAATGATTGCTTTGTATAATGTTGCTTCACGAAATTCATTGCATTTACTGTTAAATGAATTTAAGAGATGTTTTCGGCAATGTAAAATGAAGCGGTTTGTTTAGTTTTTTGTTTGTTATTAAAACTATGTGATATGGTCAATTGGTTTTCTATACACATTACGCGATGCATCGTTAATGTATTAAAGTGACTGAATAACAGCGTACTCGATTTTAACTAATTTTTTCTTTTAATTTTCTGTCATCTGATGATTATTTTCTAAAATTATTAAGTAATTGAAACGAATGGCCAGTGGTTTTAGTATTGGATAACATTATTTTATCAATTTTTTGCTGGCTTGTTAGTGGCTCTCTGATTCAAAAACATGAATAGAAACAAATAATAAGCACGAACCTTCTACATGCGAGCCTAAGTGTCAAACAAATTTTTCAAGGCAGGAGGATTAGGAAAGCACTGTGTTTTCTAAATACAAATCATGACATGTAACAAAAATTAATAAAATAACAAGAAAAAATGTCCTCGAGACATTTTTTCGAACAAGCAGAACCGGGAGACATCAACGACTTTTTTGTTGGCTTCTGCGTCGAGGTGCAAAAAATGCTGGGGAAGCCTGATTTAGATATGAAACATGAAGATCTGTACTTAGACAACAGAAAATTATTCAAAATTATTATTGTAAAAATTATTAATAGGCATTGTGTGCACATTTTAAAACTAGTGTACTTTAATGACTATTTACGAAAATACGTTTACATTATAATAGTTGTATTCTTAAAAGGGAATATAGAAGTGACGATGATGATGAAAGATGCTACTCGCCTTATGTTTTTCTTGTTTATATTATACTCTTTTTTTGCTACTATTAAATCAAAACGGTCAAAAAAAATAAAATTATATGCGTGTACATGAGGTCACATTAGATCGTTCATAATTTCTTCCGAGACGTTTTTTAAGTTTATTTAAAGTTGTTGACCTAACATTCGCGCTGACTTTACATTTGTTTGTTCAGCAGCAAAACAAATTTTCAAACATCGCTTCATCGAACCAATATTATCAATGAACCAATAGAGGCAAACGTTCACTTGTTACTCTATGAAAATGTTATTTTATTAATATTAAAAATTCAGTATATATCGTTTAAAACGCATTTTAATGAATAAAAATTATTATAATTTTGTTTGAAAATTTAATTGAAATTATTTGAAATATCAAACTGTATTGAGATGCGTGCGACATACCTGCTGGCATTGGCCCAATTATGCATTATGCACAGCTCCTCATCCAACGGTTTATTTATTTAAAATTAAACTTAATAATTTTATCTTTAGCATTTAATTCTTTTGTTATGTTGGATTTCTTAAATAATGATCTATGTTAGCCAAGGTTTTTTGAACTCCTTTTATTTTAATGAGCAATGTTATATGTAGTTGTACTTGGCATCTATGTAGTCTTGAAGGGCTTAAGTCGTACTTGTTGCTTCGAACCCAGTAGCTGGTCATTCATTAATTAATAAATCATGACATTAACGATATGACATGCGTGTCAGAAGTATGGATCGCTTTGCGTTCGAAGCCAGTCACTGCACTGCCAGGATCAAATGTACTTCACGCTTAACCGTTTCACTGCCCAGATAACGTTTGTGTCATTAGCTTTATAAATCTTAAGCTGATGTTATTTAATGTTTTAAAAACATTTTTCATAATTATTTTTATTTCGAAATTATTCTGAAACGATAGCTGGATGCCAGAAATCAATCCAAACCGAATTCCCGACGGATTACGAAACAAGTTTGGTTCCATTGAATCTCCAACTTATTTATCAGGTAAAAACTTTTGAACACACACACTCATTCACACACCTACACACACACGCCCACACCTACACACACACACGCACACACACATGTATGTAAATCATTTTTTACTACAGACGGCAAAACATTGCTACTGGAAAGATGAAAAATCGTTCGCAAGTTTTAGAGGTGAAGTAAATGATAGCAGGAGTCCTGGTTAATGATTTCTTTTTTTTTCTATTGAATAAAACAATTTTTCATTCATTCAATCAATCAATCAAGCAATTAATCAATCAACCAGCCAACCAATCAATCAATCAACTAGCCAAACAATCAATCAATTTTGAAAATTTTCAGACCGGTGTATTCAGATACGATGGTAAGTACTTCAGTGTTAGGCCTAGATCACTCGTTAAGACGTGCCATGGTTTCCATACAAAATTCAGTGGTGTCAGATACACTGTGCAAGAATGGAAAGGTGAGAAATTATATTATGAAATTATAATATAATCTATAATAAATAATATATATATATATATATATATATATATATAGGCAATATACAATATGTACATATTAGATTTTTATACTCTACGTTCAATTTTTTAACTGAAATGTCCCCAATAATCCTATAATCCTTTGTGTGTGTGTGTGTTTGTTTGTGAGTGTGTTTATGTGTGTGTGTTTGTGTGTGTGTGTGTTTGTGTGTGTGTGTGTTTGTTTGTGTGTGTTTGTTTGTGTGTGTTTGTTTGTGCGTGTGTGTTTGTTTGTGAGTATGTTTGTTTGTGTGTTTGTTTGTGTGTGTGTGTTTGTTTGTGTGTTTGTTTGTGTGTTTGTTGTGTGTGAGTTTGGGTTTGCGTTTGTGTGTGTGTTGTTATATCTTCAAAAATTAATTAAGAGAGAATTAACAATAGTGATTAAAAAAATTATATTTAATCATTTAATTAAAAAATGTATAATTAAAAATTATCCATTCACAGTACAATGTGACGAGTCACTGACCCTGACACTGCCAATCACGAATGAGGACGATGACGGTGACAATAACGTGACACTCGAACTCAAACACATATTTAACCCTCTGGCAATGGTGGTGATTTTGAAATAAAAATCATTTTACATTCAGTCTTTTCACACTGCCATATCTTAATCAATCATCTAAACTGCTAAGATCTAATTAATCAATTAATTAATTAATTAACTAACTATCTAAACTAACAAACGTCAATTTCTTTCGCGTTGTTGTGATAAAAAATGTTTCGTTGCAGCCAGGTACATGTATCAATAAAGAAGGAAACCACAGCAGAATACTTCTTTCGAGTGATCTGTACGTTGATGGGGTCAAAACTTTGGTAGGTGGGACACTTTTTTGAGAATTTTCAGTTCTAGTATGATGGCCAAACAGTCTGACACTGCTATCGAGTGTTAAGAGGTCCGGTCCTCGCTTGCCCGTTCACGTGTGTGCGATGCACTGATCTACGAGTATTCACATGTGTGTCGTTAGGTTTTTCAGGTTTATCTAGGAAGGAGTTGTAAAGAATTAAATTAAATTAATTAATTAAATTAATTGACTAAATAAACTAATTAATTCAATTAGTTAATTAAAAGGTAATAATATGATGATTTCAATTAAAAATATGCCTGATTACATACATAGACAGGAACGTTCAAGTACAAGAATGGTTTTTATTCAGTGGCACCTGGCGGGAGCAAAACGAGCCAGGAAGCAACTGACGCGTTGACGTTCTCATTCCATGGATCTGTACATTTGGTCGAGAAGAAGTAAAAATCATTTACATAATAACAGTTATTATTAAAAATAATAATAACTGTTATTATTATTATTATTTAGTAGTTATAGCAGTATTAGTATTGTATTTGATGATATTGTAGTAGAGTAGTAGCAGAATTAAATTGCTGTAGTAGTGGTAGTAGTAGTGGTAGTAGTAGTAATAGTAGTAGTAGTAGTAGTAGTAGTAGTAGTAGCGGTAGTAGTAGCGGTAGTAGTAGCGGTAGTAGTAGTAGCGGTACCAGTATTAGTTAAAGTAGTAATTATAGTAGTAGTAGCAGCAACAGTAGTAGTAATAACGGCATTAAAAGTATTAGTAGTCTATTGAACATTATTTTTACATTTTAGACTTCTTGCATTTTACTTAACGAAAAAATTATAACGACGGTTTTCCGATTGATGATGTTTCAATTAAATATCTAAAAAAAACTTTTTTTCAACTGTGTGTACGTACATTCAGGTTGGAAGAAAAAGCTGATGAAGAGACTGCGAAGTAGAGAAAGATGCACTGGAAATAATGTGTATTAATTTGGAAAAAAAATTGAAAATTAAATAAATTAAATATTTTGACTTTTGTTTAAAATGTTAATCTGTTATTCAGATGATTGTAAAATGAAACTTACATTCGTTTGTTAACTAATCATGTAAAAATATATCCGCGCAATTTAAATTCGCCTGTTTGGGATCAGTTGGGTTTTCAGTTTTTTAATGAATTTTTTAAAAAGTAATTCGTCAATTAAATATATCAAATCAATAAATAAACCAACATGCATGCTATTTTTTTCATAACAGTCTCAAGAAGGATTTAAATAAAATAATTTCAATAGCAGGATTTCAAATCCAACTTTAATATTCAATCAGTATAAAATCTGTCTTACTAACTACCGAATACGTCAGCCATTTTTGCGGCCATTATAAGCAACATTTCAACATTCTATGAAAAATTCCTCTCCCAGTCAACGTTCGAAAATTTTATATATATATATATATATATATATATATATATATATATATATATAATATATATATATATGTATATATAAATATATATATTGATTCAGATATTTGGGTTATATATATATATATATATATATATTATTAATGAAACATTTATAAGCGATAATTAAAATCAAAAAGTTCTCAAAAGCGCTATCTATAGTCAAACTAAGTCAAAAAAAGTGCAGTCAATGGCTGCAGTAACAAACAAATAATTATTCACTTAACAACAAAATCAAAGCGAAAATAAGTAAGTTTTAAGTTTCTTTTTAAAATCATCAAGTTTCAAATCTTTAGTTCTAAAAGATCTCGGTAAGCTTTTCCAAACCATTGGAAAATCTCTTGATGCTATCTCCAGATTGACATCAAGTACAACCAGCAAAATGCCATCATCTGACCTAAGGTTCATACCACTCATCATTATAGACTTTTCTTTTATTTTATCTATCAAATAACTTGGTAACAAGCCATGCACAGTTTTATACATTAAAATACATATTTTATATTTAATTCTTCTCTTTATAGTAAGCCAATGAAGGCCCTTAAGAATTGGAGTAACATGGTGTATATAATATATTATATAATTTATATATAAATTATATATATATATATATATATATATATATATATATATATATATATATGATAAAAATGATAAGGTGGATGATGAGTTAATGGTGCGTGTTAATTTGCTAATAATGATTGTGCCATTAATTTGGTTTATTTTTTCTTTTTGATTTCTTTTTAATTTAAAATTTTTGGTTTAAAAATTTGTCAAAAAAATATCTCCACAAATTTAAGCAAATTTAAATAAATAATCTTTTTAAGCGGATTTGTTAGAGAAATATTTGTCTTGCAGAAAAATTCAAATAATTTTTCTTCTCTCCAAATATTTTTCTGTTGCAAATAAAACATTACTAAATCAATTAAAACAATTACCTCTGCAAACATATCTATGAAATTTTAATTCAAAAAAGGAAAAATAAACATATCAAACTCTACTGCATGCTGTTATAAATACGTTGAAACGTTGTCAAACAGATAAAATGTATTTAACGTTTTGTTTGGCTTTGATTTGCATTTTAGGTGCTTACAATTGTCAGGGTAGTTGGTTTGTTATATGTTGTTTTTCTTGTTAAGTTCTGTCAAGATTTGGTTTATAATATTATTTTGAAAATTTAAAATTAGTAAACAAAATGTTACTTTCAATAACTTACTTGCCAAAAAGACTTTTGAATAATACTACTGCTATACTACGAACAATACTACTACTAATAGTACAACTCTATTCAATTTATTCAATTGAATTTTTTATTCAATTAATTATAACTGATAGTTTCATTGCCTAATTATAACAGATAGTTTAAACCACCTTGAATTAAAATAACTTAAGAAGAAATTTACCAGAAATTTTTTTACATAAATATTCTTAAAAAACGTTCCGGAGTGGTTTATAAAAATCATAAACAAGTCATTCCGTCTACTAACCAAACAAAACAACTTTTCTGTTTCCTTAACCGTTCCCAAATATCATTAAAAAAACTTATATTTATAAATTTTTTAAAATAAAGTTTAATTATTTGTTGAACTAAAAATGAAACCCATTTCAGAGCGGAATGCTAAAATATCGGGATAAAAATTATAGCGTCAGGCCTAAGACCGGCACGAAACATTGTGGATTTCACACCGACTTCAATGGAACGAGATACGTCATTCGCGAATGGAATGGTTAGAAAATATAGATTTTTGGAAATTTTTAATAATTTTTTATAACTTTAAGAAAGTTTATCATTGAGTTTTAAATTTCGTCTATGTAACAATGATACCTATTATTTTCAATTCATCACTGTTATTATTAATTCTCATTTTTGTCTCAACACACACACCACACACACACCACAACACACACACCACAACACACACACATAGCTGATAGTTCGTCTCACTAGAATTTGATCCGTATTCGTTTTCGTTTGTTGTCCGTTAAGTGCTGTTAGAACGGGCGACTCGATCAGTCCCTGTAGCTTCTTTCTTCATACTAATTATATTAAGTTCCTCTAAATTTATTTGTAGGAAGAATTCCAATTGCCCGTTGTTGAATATTTATAATCGGATGTCTTTGTTCTATGAGTATTGATTCGACTAGTCGTAAATTATAATGGGTGTGATTGTAATGTAAGATTTCAACATAATGGCCCAAGATTTGTCTAGCAATTTGAGTTTTCTTGTTCATGTGATTTTGATAGCGCTAGTTTGTACGTGCATCGTGAGTCTTCTCGATAACTTGGTCGTCGTCATGCCAATATATTCAGAATTATGGTGCCCACACTCACCAATATTTCATTTGAACAAATATATTAGATGGCTATGATCCATTATCGATTCTGGTTTACTAGTGTAGTTGTTTTTCATCACAAGATATATATATATATATATATATATATATATATATATATATATATATATATATATATATATATAAGATTATTTTGAATTTTAATAAACTAAACGTTCACCAAAAAACTTTAGTGAGAAAAATTGAAAAAACAAACTACAAACATATTAACGCCAAACATTCGGTAGAATTAATAGAATATTGTAAATATATATATATATATATATATATATATATATAATATTTTGTTTGCTTGAAGATTGAAAAACATTTGCAGGTATCTAGTGCATATTTAGCCAATGATTTAAAAATTGTAATTTATAATGAGTAACATTATAAATATTATTATTATTACATTAATTTATTCAATTTTATTATAAAAAGTACGATGCAATGAATCTATCACACTGACGCTACAAACTGAACATAATTCAAACGCTACTGTTACGCTTCTCCTCATCGATCAAGCAGCAACAACGGTTAAATTAAGAATAATTTTTTTTTTAGTTAATTTTGTTCCGTCATTTTTCTATATTATGTATCATTATAACCATGGATATATATATATATATATATATATATATATATATATAAACTTTACAAGCAAATCAATGGTGTCGCTATGGGTTCCCCCCTTGGCGTCCTATTTGCCAGTTTTTACCTAGGACAGCTGGAAAATGAAACATTCAAAAACAATGCAAATTTAAAACCAAATATCTACGCCAGATACGTGGATGATATCTTTGTCTCCTATAACGATCCTGAACAAATCACACAACTTCTTGGTACCTTAAACAAATCAAAACATAGATTTACCATTGAAAATGGAAAAGAACAACGTTTACCTTTCCTCGATGTGTTGGTCACCCGTGGCGAAGAACGATTCAAAACCGCGGTCTATGTCAAAGAAACGAATACAGGAATTTCTTTGAATGGACAAAGTGAATGCACCGAACAATTTAAAGACAGCACAATAAAATCATTTGTAAACCGGGCATTCACACACTCTTCGGATATTGAAAATCGCGACGCTGAATTAAAAAGAGTCACTAACCTGCTTGTAAACAATGGATATAAGACTTACTCTATTGAAAAGATTGTTAAAGGCAAATTACTACACAGCAATAACCTTCCTAGTACCAACAATCAAGATAACGACATCATCTTGTATTACAGAAATCACATGTCAACAGCATACAAGGTAGATGAAGCTATTTTTAAACATATCATCAATGAAAATGTCACACCAACCAACCCAAATAATAAAGTTAAACTCCGAATTTATTACAACAATAAAAAGACGTCTTACCTAATACTGAAAAACAACTGCAGTCCTAGAGATAACTCTGAGTTAAAGTGTAATCACGTAATATATGAATTTAATTGCCCCTTTGACGGCTGTGCACGTCAACATGACTCATATATCGGGTTTACTACTACCTCACTGACTAGAAGGCTTACGATGCATAAACAGAGTGGTGCTATCAAATCTCATTTGGACTCAACATACTCAATCACAATTAGCCGTGAAATCCTCGACAGCAACACCAAAGTAATATACCAGAACAGCAACTACACGCATCTTAAAATTGCAGAAGCAGTTCTAATTGACATCAATAAACCAAAAATAAATATACAACAAAAAATGACAACCTCACTTCCAACCCGGCGCTTAACCAACAACGAAAACAAAGAAGTAATAAAAACTAGCATCGTAAATAGTGATAAGGAAGAATATGATGCTATCGATGAAGAAAAGGAAACCAAAGAAGATGACCAGCCAATAAAGAAATCTGACACCTAAATCGCATCAAAGTTCAATTTTACAAGACCAAAGTTAATTTTTACAACGTCAAAGTTCATCTTGACAAAGTCAATATTTCCCTATATATATAACAAGGAGCACTGATGATGATTCATTCGGAATCGAAATATGGCCTTATTTGCAGCATGAATTCGAAAAAAAAGTTTATTTTGAATTTTAATAAACTAAACGTTCACCAAAAAACTTTAGTGAGAAAAATCGAAAAAACGAACTACAAACATATTAACGCCAAACATTCGGTAGAATTTATAGAATATTGTAAAAATTATGGTCTATTACCAACATATATATATATATATATATATATATATATATATATATATATATATATATATATATATATATATATATCCATTATTATAACATAATTTTGTGTGGATGAAAGTTATTGGATTTTTAATAATAAAAGGGCTATTTTTTTAAATTTGGTTCAATTTCATTGGTGTGTCTGGGTTCTTATTTGAATTTGTTCATTCGAGTTGAGTCTGTACTTATTATTACATGGTTTGAAGCCATCAAGTTATCATTATGTTATTATGTTAAATATTGTGTGATGTGATGTCAAAGGGTTAAATGTGTGTGTGTGTGATGCGTGGATTCGAGTCTATTAAATACTCACGCACACACTATGTGATTGTTATTAAAATTTCTAAAAAATAATTAAAAAAATTTTAACATAAATATTTATCTCAGGTCGCCATATGCATCTACGGTGATAGATACGAGACCCGAATGCTACTGGCGAACGACTTGTACACTGAAGGAAAATCTACATTAGTAATTATCTTACTACTATTACTGATTGTATGATTACATAAAACTTTAGGTCTAATAGCCTAATAGCCCGATCTTGTTTCGCTATGAGCAGGTTCAAATGCAAGATGATACTTCCATGACGCGTACTTTTAATGCGTGTGTTTACGTAAAATAGGCGTGTGAGTGTGTCGTTTAGAAACACTTTAGTAGTAAAATGGGCACGGATATTCAAAAAAATATGCCAATTATATATATATATATATATATATATATATATATACATATATATATATATATATATATATATATTATTGATGAAAATCACAGCATGTTCGGCGTTAGTTAACTTCCAATTTAGCTTTTCGATTTTTCTAACGGTTGATCGTAAATCATTTTCAAGTTTCCTAAGTTCAAAACCAAAATTTTTGTTTATTTTATGTATGATAGAACAGAAAAGCTTTTTTCGGTATTCCTATACCATCTTCGGTGTTCAAATTGATATGTTGTGGTTGTGCCCAGATGCTCAAATGCTTATATATATATATTATACTGTGCCTCTACTACTCTACTTTGTTGATTCCTTGTTTGTTAAAGTGAATCTTTACAATCTTCGACTTTGTTAAACACTTTTATGTGTTTTCATTATCGTTGATTCCTCTGCTTCTAAATTTATTGGCAAGAAGAATTCCAATTGCTCGTTGTTGCATATTTATTATCGCATGTCTTTGTTCTAAGAGTATTGATTCGGCCAGTCGTAAATTATAATGGTTGTTATTGTAATGTAAGATTTCAACGTTGCGGTCCAAGATCTGTCTCGTAATTTTAGCTTTGTGTTTTTCTTTCATGTGATTCTTCAATTATTCTTTCTTTCTTTATATATAAAGATGATTTATGAAAAACCGAAATAAGGCCTTATCTACATGATGAATTTAGAAAACAACAGTTTCTTAAATTTTTATGATGGATATATATATATATATATAATTGATGAAAATATAAGATATGTATATATATATATATAACTTAAAATATTAATTGATAATAATACAAAATAATAATATAATATTTAAATATGTTAATTGATACTAGTCAGGAAGACTTATGTTTTTTGGCGATTTTTATTTCATCCGACTGAAAACGAACCAGACGCCATCAAACGCTTCAACTTTCACCTTTCGTGGATATGAATATTCGATCAAAAAAAGTATCTCATTTTACCTCTCAGTAATATTTATATTGATATATGAATCATTGTAAATTTACTAATTTGTAACACATGAAGAAACATTTACGAAGTTTCATCAACACTTTTTTGAGTGTTTTAAAACTCAAATTTTTTATTTTTATTAAATACCATACAGTTTCCTAATGAGAATACTTTGGCGAACACATCAGCAAGGATCACTGAGAATGTTGAACGACAGTGAATTTATTACGAAGAGTAATTAATAAATATTTATAAATGGCTTGCAAATAAAATATAAAAAAGGTATAATTTTTCTTACGCGGTTGTTTTTCATCCCAACTAGGTTTGATAAAGTGGGGTTATGTTGTTGTCGTTGTGTTCATTTAAGTGTGTTGTATCTTAAATGTGATCAATTTTTCAATCGATGGTGTACTTGTACTGTGTACTGGCCGGTTTTGAATGCAAGCGATCTCCGGCTATAAAATACAATGTGTGTAATGCATGGATTCACGTTTATTAATCTACTATGTGTATTGTATTTGTTGTTGAAACATCTGAAAAGAATATTTAAAAGCTGACCAAACTTCATCGTTCAACTCGTCAAAATTTCGATCATATGCGTCCACAATATTATTCCAATGGACTAAAATATACTCGTACGATGAAAAAGTAACTGTTATGTCTAAATTTAATTTAACTCTTAATTTACCAAGTTTCGTTCCATTCAGTTTAGTTACTAACAACAAAACCAAATATTAAAATTAATGTAACTAAATAATACTTGATAATATTACTTTAAATACCAGAAAAAAAATCAAAATTTGTCCCACATTTGACAGACTCACTCTCAGGTGAGCATGCTATCGAGGCACCTTTCTTGAAGGGCGACCGTGACGTTGTAGAGCTGAGCACGATCTTTTTTCCATGTTGGCAGTTGGAAGCAACAAACTACACTGCAAGCTGCCAGATAATAATATTAATTAGCCTTGTTTATTATTGATCTTTGGATCTATAGCAAAGTGGCTTCGCATGTTGTTTTCTAGCAAATATCTTGAGACTGCTCTAGTGACATTTGATTTACCTAATGTGGCAACTTTGCCGAAGTTAAATTTTCGATGACGTCAATAGATTCTATGGCGTCATAAGAGGAAGATTCACTCACAAAGAAAATTAAAAATCACAATAAAAAACAAGTCAATACGATAAAATTTGTTTCAATGAATGTTATTTATAATATATTATACTTAATCGAGTTTATGTGAGATCTAAAAAATATTGTCACTGAATTTCGCTCGACAAGACAAACAAACCCATTTACAAATCACATTTTATTTGCAACAAAATATCAAAGGAAAAACACTAGCGAACACATGCTTATTAATAGACACGTCGGCCAGTTATTAACGTTCATTTATCACATTATTTTTTTCTGTATAATGTTGCGGTTACGTTTGTTTTGAGAGAACATCGAACTAAGAAGAGCAGTGAGCGGGAGGAGAAAAGAATAGTATTCGTTTGGATAGACTGGACACGTGTTTCGTCCCTACCGGGGACTCATCAGCAGCGCGAATACCTATCAGAATAGTTATCGCAGTTTCTTATAAAGCCCGCACAAATCACATTCCTCATTCTCACTAGCCACTCTAAACCTTAGAAGCAAATCCGTAAGGTATAATAGTTTATCAAGCCAGATTATGCAAAGTGAAAATTGTTACTTAAATAATTTCTTTTAAGCCACTTCTTCATGTTGAAGAATCTTTCATTGAAAGATCCAAAACAATTAAAAATATTCAAGTAGACTACGTACGAATATATCAACATATTTGTAGCCATAATTTGAACATTTTACCTCATACGTGTGTTCGACTTGGCGATTTATCACAACAGTGTGGGTCCTTCCATAAACATTTACTTAGGCAGTTGAAATGAAATGCATGATTGCAATTAAACTCATTCACTTACTTGTTTTCCATAAATTGTCCCCAGCATATCCCGCAAATATAATTTTTGAACATGTGATCAAAGTAAGTGCGTACTGCCTGTTCTCCGCCAATGCAATGCAGAATAAATCCGTGTGGTTATGAATCATTAAGAGCAAGTTTTCTCCGTAAACCGACTTAATGTAATTATCGCATTTAAAGAAAGTTATTTTACAAAATTTTTTGACAAGAGCTTCGTAATAAAAGCCTTGCATACCTTTAACTAGATTGTATTGCTGACAACCTGAAAGAGAACGAATGCCGAACCATTTGTCAATTCCAAACATGCTTCCAGTTTGGATGCCATGAATGACGTTCGCAATATATCCAAATTCAAGTTTTGGAAATTAATATTTATTTTTGTTTTGATTCGCTCTGAACTTCATAAGTGATGGAGAAGTAGTCAGATAAGGAGGTAGAGAGTTCCAGAGAAAAGGACCAGAAAAAGCAAATGCAGATTTAGCAAAAGAGTGTTTAACACGAGTTAAGAAAAAGAAGTGAGAAGTCATTAAGTGATTCAGTCAGATTTGAGTGCAAGATTAGACAAAATTTTAATTAAATTAGTATTTTCTAGAATTCTAGTTTGTCGTTTAACAACTTTTATTTTCCACAGCCTTGCATAAAATTCTAAAGGGTAAATCATAGATAATTAACTCAGCATTTTAGTTTGTCGTTTAATAACTTTTATTATTATTATTAAGATTATTTTCCACCATCTTGCATAAAATTCTAAAGGGTTAAAGCCTTTTCTCAGCTTATGAACTCAACCCTATTTTGTACTTTAGATTTGCTTTTAATTTTTAGGCCGGTGTTTTATTGTTGAATGAACATGCAGCGATAATTGCTACAGAAGGTGTTCGAACAGTTTTTCCAGACAATATTTCCAATTTGCAGTTGACATGGATCCAAAGTTTGAAAAACGAATAGACTTTTCACAAATTGCATTGCATTCACCTCCTCATAAAAATGTTGTTAGTAAAGTAAATACTGAATACTATGTGTTGTAATCTGTAGTGTAGTAGTAGAGAGAGTAGTATGTAGTACTTACATAGTACCTTTTGGTTTTTTTTTTTCGTTTTTTGGTTTTTTTTTTAATTTAAATGGTGAGATGAAGGTTACTTATTAGTTTACTAATTTACTCTATTTAAAATTTTATTTATTTAAAATTTTATATATTTTTTATATACTAGTATAGTATAAGATAAGTTTAGTTTAGTAGTAAGTTTCTTGAGCTAAGCTAAGTAATAAGAATTTTGTAGGTATAAACTATAAGTTTGTAAGATCAAGATGAATGAAAAAAGTCTAATAAATGATGGCTAATCTAATCTGTTCCTAATCTTAATCTCTAATTAGCACGCACATTCTTACACAAACACGCACACACACACAAATTATATTATAGATACATATATTTTTTAGTTGTATTTTTTAATACATATATTTTTTTAATCTATTACAACTGCTAATCTAATTCTAATTGGTTTTTTAATGATTTTTTTTTTTTTTATTCCAAAAACTTTATTCAGATCACCTTAACTAGATCACCTTTATTTAGATCACCTAACTTAATAACTAAAAACCATTTGCAAATAAAATCAAATTACAAACAAAAGCTGAAAACAAAATCAAATCAAGAATTCTCAAAATCAACCACACCGCAAATGTCCAAAGCAAAAATTATCCCAAACCAACAGAGAAATACAAACAAGTTATAACAAAATATTATATATATAAAAAAAACATACAAAAAACACTACTATGAACTTTCAAAAATTGATCTCCTAACTATCTTTTTAAAAGAGGCGATGGATGTTACCTTTAGATTATGAAATCCAAGTTCATTCCACATTTTAATACCTTTTATCAACAAGGATTTATCATTTAATCCAGATCTGCTTTTAGGTATTTTCAACATATTGTTCTTTCTTGTCATTGATGTAATTTTATCAAATACGAAAAAAGTTTGATGATACTGGATCCTATAAATAAAAATTAAAGTTACAAATTTATTGATCTGTTCAATGTTGAAAAAACCATGTTCTCTAAAATTAAAATCGGTATGGTCATAAAACTTAAGTGAGAAACAAATTCTTAGTAAACGTTTCTGTGCTATCTGCAATTTATTATTTAAATATTTACAGGAGCAACCCCAAAACAGATTTTCATAGATGAGATATGGATAAAAAAAATAATAAATGGTAATCATTGACTTATGTTCAAGTTTGTCCTGAGGTTTATGTAACACATTGATCACTCTTTGCAATTTACTAAGTACAATATTAATATGTTCATTCCATTTCATTTCTACTTTACTTACCAGTTGCCTAGATTAAAATTAAAATTAGTTAATTAACATTTAATTAATTGCAAGATGTGATCCGAAATTTAGAAAGATACTACTTATACAAACCTTTTGCTATCAACCAACCAAGCAAAGTAGAATTCATTTTCAAAGCTAGTAAATAAAATATGTTGATTAATAAACCACGATGTTGGTGTTTTAATTTGTAAGGATGATTACTAATGATTGTTATTTGATATATCTGCTTTTTAATATTAAGGTTACAAGGACTAAGAAGCTGAAACTAGCTTTCTCTCATGCTCTCTCTCTCTCTCTCTCTCTCTCTCTCTCTCTCTCTCTCTCCCTCTCCCTCTTTAATGAATTGCTAACTGTAAAGTTTTAGTATCAAATTGGTTGCATTCAACTTTCAGAAATGAAATTTTTGATAATAAAACTTTTTATTAGGTAATAATAATGTAAATAAATAATTAATATATAAATCTTAAGACAAATTTTTGTCTGTTTCAAAGTATAATTTTTCAAACTTTCCAATGTTATTAGAGTAGCAAGTTGAAATCTTTCTGATAGGGTTTACTTTTTTGCAACAAACTTTGATAGGGTACATTTAATCAAAAGATGATTTAGAAGATGAAGCTACAAATTATTTACTCTAGTTTAGCACCTGAACAGTGTTCATGCCAATGCCACCTTTTTATTTATATTATATTTTCAAAATGTAATATTTTTTTACACAATAAGTTTTACTTTTCTTGAAATTTGTAGAGTTGTGACTACAGTGACAGGTTCATCCCAGTCCGCAAATCTCATTCACTCTGGCACATACACGATGCTAAAGTTGGTTTGTATTAATATGTTTCCACTATATTGTAAATTAGTGAGGTCCCGATATATTTTTCCATTTTTTCTCTTAATTATTTTATTCAGTTTGCACAATTTTAACCGTATTTTTTGATACAGAGCTAAGTTTTTTCCATTCTAGTCTTTTTAAGTTTTTCGGATTTTATTGTTTTTATAGAATAAATAAAAAATTTTGATTTCTTAGTGACAATTCATTAGGACATTTTATTACAGAATTAAGAAATGGCCTCATTATGTACTTAAATGTTGTTACCTTGTGAAGTGCAAACAACAAATTGAATCAGATTAGATTAAATATTCAAGTTAGGCAATTTGTTTCGACAGGTTTTTGTAAATTCCGCAGTTGATTCTGTCAATAATCAAAGGGATGACAGAACGACCTACTCAAAACTGCTAAAGAGTGAATTGTTAGGAGCCTCCTTTGATAACAGACAGAAATATCATGCATATGCCACAATGATGTCAGCATCTGCATCGTGCAGCTCACTCTGTAGTGAATCTAAAAATTTGTTTCAGGTTCACTTTTTGTTTCTTCTAATGGTAATATGTCATCTGCCCAACGTTTTTACATCAATTAACTTGGTTAAATATATTAGAACTAAGTAATGCATTTCAGCATTTGAAAGTTTTTCTTTTATAAACGAGATATGAACCTAAATTGTTAAGAGGCTTTATTAATTATTTTGTGATGTGATTGTAGCAAAAATTGTCAACAGTATCGAGTCAATACAGCATCAGCTGCCGATTCGTCGCCATACTCTTTGTCACCAGTCACTCAAAAAAGTCAAAGATTACTGCATTCTCCTCGCAAGGTTATTTTTTTCTCAATTTCATTGTCCCCCGTTGTGATATTATTTATTATTCCATTGAATTTTGTATGCCAATTGATATACTTTTGAAATTTTTCATTCAAATTACGCCTTAATTTAATTGTATATTCTTATAACGGCTTTCAAGTTTTTTCAATCAGTTTCTGCTGTTGCGTCAAGTTTGTTGTTCAATTTAAAAAGACAGATTATATTGGATACAATTCTAAAATAATAGGAATAGAAAATTAAATATCCTGAAATTGGCAAATGATGATTTAATTGATGATTAATTATTTTTGGATTAATAAATAAATTAAAACATGACGACGGAGAATCATCATTTGAAAACTTGCATTTATGCACATGCATGCAAGTGACAGAATGAATGAATAATTTGTTGATACATTGCCAGCAATCTCGCAAGGTACCTCGTCACCCGTACAAAATTCTCGATGCACCCGACTTGCAAGATGACTTTTATTTGAATCTTCTTGACTGGTCGGCTCAGAACATGATCGCTGTCGGACTTGAGTCCAAAGTTTACATCTGGAATGCTGCATCTTGTGAGGTCTGTTTGCTCTGTGTCATTGTTGTGTACATGATTTGCGTCTGTGTGTTTGTATATGTATTTGTGTGTGCGTGTTTTTGTGTGTTTGTCTGTGTTAGTAGGTTTGGGTTGTATATGTGTGTGCCTGTTTATATTTGTTTCTGCGTGTCTTATTTAAGTTTGGATTATGAATGTTTTTCTGTAGGGACGTTTAAATGTCCTTTTGTTGCTTGTTCAACTAGAATTTTGGGGAAAACGAAATACCAACATCGCTTAAGGATATACATATTTATTTTTATTTATTCTAATATAAAAAATTTAGGTGTTCATGTGTTCTGATGTATCATCTGTCAGAGATGATATCGTAACTTCAGTTTCATTCAATGAAAAGGTTGGTCATTCCAGTTTTCTAAAATTTCTTGAAGTATGCATGTGTTGATGTGGCTGTGGTGGCGGTAACTTAAGACCAGCTTTTCTCTTTGTAACAATTTGTTCTTATTACTCTTTCAATGCATAAATCCTCACAGGATGTGTAATATAAGGTGATGTAGCTAAATGCTGATGGTAATGCTGATCTAAAACATAAACAGGGCAATTTGCTAGCCATGGGCACAGACATGGGGCACGTTCATTTATGGGACGTTCAGTCAAACAAAAACTTGTCAAGTATCTCAATGCATGGCGAAAGAATCGGTGGGTGTTTTATTTTGCTTCGCATTCTTCATCACTCTTCTTGTTTTTCACTATATGCTAGATCATTTATTTTCCAATTTAGTTTGTGAATGAAAATGAAAATAATCATTTAATCATCAAACAATCATCACAGAAAAAATTTTTTTATTTCAGTTTCTCAATTGAATTTGTATCCTTCTTAATAGACATTTATTCAGAACATTTAAAATAATTTTTCAGTAGCTAATTTGTATGGCTGATGTTTTAATGTGGTGCCATTGTTGTAGGATCACTGGCGTGGAACAAGGACATGCTGGCTTCAGGCAGCAAGGATGGCAGCATCGCTATCATGGACACGAAAACCTCAAGTCTCCAGAAGAAACTTCTTGGTCATAAACAAGAGGTGCTTACATCTCTTTCTTTTTGGTGCTCAGATTGTTGTCTCCATCCATGTTGTTGGTGTTGTTGTTTGTATTGTGGTTCACGTTTTTAGGATTAGCTGTTTGGGTGCCATGTTGGACAATGTAAATAATTTATGCTGTGGCTGTTCTTAATCATTTTGTTAATTTTTATTAAAATTTGTATTTTAAATAAATTTTATTTTGTTTGGTTACATTTGTTTTTTTGGGGAATTATAATACATACATACGTACGTATTGTACATACTTACATGCATACATACAAACTTTGATTGATGCTGATATTTTTTAGTTTTTCTTTCTTTCCTTTCCGTTTATATTGTCAGTATATAAATTTCACAGTTATTTTTTCTATGCATTCTATTTTAGTTAGGGCCCTGATACAAGTACATGTTTACTTTTTGTACTTGTGAATAAGGAAAATGAAATAAATACATACGTATGTACAATTGTACATACACACAATACATACACACAGAAATGCGTACGCAAATACATACGTAATAAATTGATTTTTTTGTAGACTTATTTAGATAGTTTATTTCACTAAAAACTGAAGGTTTGTGGGTTGAAGTGGTCAACGGCCAGCAGCAACCAATTAGCATCAGGAAGCAACGACAACAAAGTGATGATCTGGGCTCCGTTATCAAGCTCCCATCAACCGACCGCAATGTACGACAAGCACACAGCTGCCGTGAAAGCTCTTGCCTGGTCCCCCCACCAACATGGTTTGCTGGCCACTGGAGGGGGAACAGCTGATCGGAGAATCAGGTTCTGGAACACGTTGCAAGCAGGCAAGGAGGAACTGCAATGTTACGATACTGGCTCGCAGATATGTGCAATGGCCTGGTCCAAGCTCACCAATGAGTTGGTTGGTCGGGATGCTAATGTTAAAATGTTTGCAAGTATTATCGTGTGTATGTGCTTACCTTATGAAATATATGCTAAAGCGTGCAACCATGTGCAAATGCAAAAAGTTCAAAAGTGAAAATTTGGTTCATTTAACACTCGAAATGTTAATAAACATCGCACAAACAAATCATTCGTCACACAATCCAACTTCACAAACCTTGCTTGCACAATAACAATATAAACATATAAAAATCTAAATTGGCTGGCCCATTGTTCTGAGAAAGATAATTCACTAGTACTGTCACTTTCTAGCATGGAACCTAATGCCATCACATTCACCATCTGGGGCCAAATAAACTCAATAATTAATCATCAGTTCTTTATAACCATCAGTTCTTCATATCCAATGCAATGTGTTAGAATAGAAACCACAAAACTAGGATAGTGCAAAATAGAGGATTTTATAGCAAAATGACATTTTGCTGTTTAGGAGATGTGCTGATGCTGAGCTGGGAAGGTGATGCAGATGAATAGATGGCATGGGCCATAGCCTGAACAAATCCGCTGCTTCTAAAGCATGGTCTTATTATTAATTAGCAATATGTGTATATGACAGTCCCAACCGTAATTAACTAAGCAAAGCTGAAAATACTGTGATATCTTTTAATAATTGTGTGCATCATTGCGACAGTTTCAACTCTTATTATATACATTATATTATATATATTTATATATAATATATATATCATAGAATATATATATATATATAATGTATATCAATCTATCAATCTTCGTTTTGCGTCCAGAGACCTGGTTCCCGAGGTAGGACGTTGTTTTCTTTGCCATCAACTTTTTGCGCCAAATTAGACGATCAATTATATCCATTTCATTTAAATTTAGAGTTTTCATGTCTTGCTCGATTGTTTGCGACCAGGACTTCTTTGGACGGATTTTGGGACGTGTGCCAGGTACTTCAACATCTGCAAGAGAAGTTATGGCACT
>NW_008705512.1:374397-416139 GCF_000326865.2 Helobdella robusta
ATTTGCAGTTTATTATTTATCATCCACAAGTGAACTCTTGCGAGCTCTGAGTTAAGAATACATTCAACTTTACCTATGGAATCGCCAGCCGCTAAAATGGTAGTGTCATCCGCATACATAATACATTTAACAGCCTTAGTCGATCTGCATAGATCATTGATAAATATATTAAAAAACAACAACCACAACATCAATATATATATATATATAGCAACAATATATATATATATATATATAGCAACAATATATATATACTTTGTATATATATATATATATACAAAGTATGATATTATGCTATCAGGTGAGCACACATGGATATGCCCAGAATGAGGTTCTATTGTGGAAGTACCCTAGCATGAAACAAGTGGCTCGTCTTACAGGACATACAACCAGAGTTTTGTACTTGGTTGGTTGTTTGTTTGGTTGGTTAGTTGGTTGGTTGGTTTGCTGGTTGGTTGGCTCGCTGCTGTTGGTTAGTATTTTTGCGAGTATGGTGGTTTGTTGATTTTTATGTTAAATGGTATGATCGACACTTTAGCTGTATTTGAGAATTTGTTGTTAGAAATACATTATTTAATTTTTAAAGCGTTGAAAAGCAAGGCATATGTTAGGGCACTGTGATGGTCGGGTGTGGGCTTGGACACCAAAGATATCTTGCCTGCCACGCACATATATGATGCGTTGTTTCGCACGTGTGCTTATGTTTACGTTTTCTAATTAGGAAATTTGATTTCTGTGGTCCCCCAGGAGCTACGCATAGGGCGCTATACAAATTTAAATCTTTCTTCCCTTTTTTTCTTGGTTTAAAAATATTTAAAAAGACATTCTTCTGCACTTTATTTTTATTTATAACAATAACAATTGCAGTTTACACTGATTTATAGATTTTGTTAAGCATGATTGTAACTAACAAATGATGCTGTCAATGTGTCATGAATATTCATACATCGTTGCTGCAGCGGTTCTCCAGCATCATTTATTAATGTTCTGAATATTTTTGTTTTCTACAACTTGATCTCGTAGGTATTAAGCGCACCATTCAACATGTGTTGATTTTTTTGAACAAACACGCAGGCTTTGTCACCAGATGGCGAGTGCATCGTAACAGGAGCTGGAGATGAAACGCTGAGGTTCTGGAGTGTCTTTCCAAAATATAAGACTGATAAAGTAGTTTGCTTGGTTTTATTGGTTTTTTGATGTCGTTGATGTTGATTTTGAGGGTTTTGTGATGTTGTTATTGTTGCTATTGCCGATGTTTGTTTGTTTGTTTGTTAATATGTTTGTTGCTGTTGCTTTATTATTTTGTTATATGAGTAGATTTACATTGTAAACCGAAAACAAAACTAAAACTTTTTTTTGCAAAAGAGATAGGATTTTGCCTGTGAGTTCTAGGTTGGTAATAGAGCCATTATCTAGCGAAATTTTTTCAAACAGCCCGCTTCCGCAACCGCCCACATTCGCAACGCCATTTGTGTGCGCGTTTTGAAAAAAAAATTACTTGCAGCTTTCATGTCTCTAATTATGGTAAGACTGAGACAATTTATTTATATATTTACAGTGTAACTAATCAATTGAATATTTACATTTTTAATAAATCGATATTGATTTTGGAATTACTTTTGTGAACGGCATCTTTTTAACTTCGTTGGGAAGAAAGCTGGATCGCCATTTTTGCGGCATGTTATTTCGGATTGACCCGACCCTGCCAGACGAAACATTTGGCCCCAGTATAACTAACAAAAAATATGTTTTTTGATGCAAGGCTGTTTGCCAGGAATTCTTTTACGGTTATTAAATTATCATCTTCATTATCTATCAATAAATTGTTGTTCATCTATAATTTTGTCTCCATTTTTTAAACTGGCATTTGTGGCATCTTTCAATGAAATCTTTATTCCTAAAAGAGCAATAATAGCTTTCGATAAGCTTTTCAACTAACAGACACAAAGCCAACCTCTAACAAGAAGAACAAATCAAACTTTTCGGAGTCATTGAATGTTGGACGGAATACAGAAAGTTTCAGAAAATTTTAAAAATTGTATTTTACGGTCTGTTTTAAAATTAGATATTTGAAACCGCATCCGCAGCAAACTGTGAAATCCGCGGAGTTCCAAAAATTTTTTTCCGCGAATGCGTTGCGGTAATCGCTGTTTGAAACCGCATTACGTTCGTCCGTAAAGGGCTCTAAAAGATAATGATGATGTTGGTGAAATGTTTAACGTTCAATTAGTTAATAATCGTTAGTACTTATGAAAATATTTGATTTAAAATAACATGATCTGCTTCATTTAGATACACGAATCTCCTTTGAACATGTTTTCATGCGTCCGATGAGTGAACAGTTTTACATCTTCATTTTAACTTTCATCAGGACTCTTGTGTGCGTGCGTGCGTGTGTGTGCGCGTGTAATATGTATATTGTTTCCATTCACTATGCCACCCAAATGTTTTTCCATAACAATATATCACATCGGCTCCGATCGTTTCATAAAGTTTTTATTTTCACCATTATTTAACTTTTCAATTCCATTTAAATATTTCAAGTGTAAGCATTTAAAAGATATAGTATTATTTTCGAACATTTCTGGCCCAGGCACTCCCTCGTTTAGACTTCATTCGAGCTGAGCCCGTGAGGTGCATAATAAGATAAGATAAAAAGGAGGTCGTCGTGCATTGATTATTTTCTATTTGACTTATTTTCGTAAATGTACATTTGTTTTAAATCATTTTATGTCTTTTTTTTATTTTTATAAAACTTTTCAAACATCACATATTGCTTGAATGTAATCATCTGAAAATGTCAAGAGATTAGTTAACTTTCAGGCACAATGATTAAGTATACCTAATTTCCGTTAACGGCTAAAATGACGTACATGTTAATCTGTTATTGACAGCTTTTTGTTGATCTCAGTATAACGTATTTCACCTTGAATATTTCTACTTGAACATTCCAATAAAATTGAAGGGAACAAACTTCATTAAAGTTATCGTGTCTGGATTTTTCGTGTATTCGGTTATCACTTTTTTATGTTACTGAATCTCTGTTCCTATGTATATTGTGATTTAATTATTTTTATATAAGCATTTTTTATACACGAACTTGGAGACACTTGAATTGATGCCGCGAGAACAGTTGAAGATGCTCTTGCATGTACCACAGATTATAATGTAAATTGATGGCTGGGCAATATGTATGTATGTGTGCATCTAACATGTCAATGTATGCAAATGATATATCGATGTGGAAGTTTAATAATTATTTGTGCTTTTAGCCTTGGTGTCTACTATACATTGGCACTCTTTTTATGAAATATTAAAAACTTGTTTCAGAATTTTTAAAATTTGTTTTGAAAACTTGCCTTTTAATTGGAATATCTTAAAAATTCAGTGCCCCATTTAAGTATCATTTAATATCTTAACTAAATATATATGTGACAATCCAACGTTCGTTATCACCTTGACCTTCTGCGATAATGTTGCATATAATAATTAATGTTTGAGTGAGATTTTAATAATTTTCTTGGTATATATATATATATATATATATATATATCAAATAGAATTTCTATTTTTCGAAATATATTTTTAACAAATTCGGTCTTACAATTTCTTAAATACTATTCTGTGGTCATGATGTGTGAAAAAAAGTGCCTTATACACTCTTCCAATATTTACATCAACAGCACTGACTGCGTGTATGGATACGTGCTAACTAAACAATGCATCACCAGAGGCGTCATTTGGAGGGAGGCAGGGTGCCCCCCCCCCCAAGAAATCAAAATTCTAAATTTTTGCTTTACGAAATTATTATGACAAAATTGCAAACACTATAAAATAATTATATAAAATTATATAATTTATTATAATTATATATACAAAATATTGTGCTTTTTGAATTTTTAAATGTCAAGCGCTATACAATTTATTTCATTTGTTCCTACAATAATTCATGTTCTGTTTTAAATTATAAATGTGTTAATTTTAAATTCTTTGTAAAAAGGATATATATAGAATATATAATTTAGTAATTTTAAAAATTTTGAAATTTTTAAAACTTTAAAAATGTATAATTTATTATAATGTTGCACTGACGAGACTAGGTAGTGGAAATAGTACTATATGCATACATGTAGATAATGATATCTTTTGTAAATAGGAATTTTGTTAATAGCATTAACAAGTTAAGTTTAGTAGATCGGAGAATTATTCGAAGAATCGAGAAACTATCATATAGATTGAGTACTGTAAGAAACGCCGTGATCTTTATTAATAATATATATATATATATATGTTACATGCTAAGTCATAGACCACATAAGTTCGCCCCCCCCAACCAAAATCTGAAATGACGCCCCTGGGCATCACGAACAAAACATGCGGCAGGCAGGGATTCTTTCGTCACATGTCCTTCGTCTTGCGGTGACTGTACGCAGAACCAGAGGCCGTTATCTACTAGGCCAGCGGTGGGCAAACTTTTTGCTCTTAGGCCGCATTTTACCTTTGAAGGGTCGCATATGTATTTAAATAGCAAATTTTTTCGACCCGGGGGAAAATTTTTTTAAGATTTGTGACTCCTTTTTTTTTGGTCATGATGTCTGGCCGACGACTTTTTTTGGCGAACAAGACCTCGCGGGCCGTAGATTGCCCACCCCTGTACTAGGCCATCAGGATAAACTATAAGATAAGGTTACTAAAATTGAGAAATGAAATCATCCTGAAGAAAATCTGTAAAAGTAGAGAACAGCAATTAATTTTATTTATAATGCGTGATTGAGACTGTTCATTTTTATTGAAAAAGAAATTCAATAAATAATTGCTATTCTGATAAAATGAAAATCAACAGGAGTTGTTATCTTTCTGCCAAGAAAGGATGCATGGCGTTGATTCAAGTTTATGAAGGGTTGCAGGTGTGGCCGGAAAAGGAATGGCGACTTCGAAGTTATCTACATTTTATTTTTCAATATATCTTTCGAACCCAGACGCTCGTTCATTCAAACAAACAACTGAACCCAAATGATACAAATATGCTATAAAATATCAGGCTCGACATGCCCGTTTTCGACGAATTAAAACTAGAAAGCAAGGAATGATCTCTTCTCTTTCTTTGATGCAACGTTTGTGCATGTACGTTTTTTGTGTGCTAAATACATATGCAAAATACGAATGATAAATGCATGATTTAAGCGCACTCGCCGTGCTGTTACGATGAACACTACATTATTACACGCACGTTTTACATTTTCAATATATGAATGTATCATCTTGATACCGTTAGTTGACTTGTTATTTCTGAACTTCAACCCGCCGAAAGAATTAACTGTTAGCATGTGCGTTCAAACAAAATATTTGCAGTCATTTGAAAGTTTTTGGAAAGGTATTGTTTATTTTCCGAAAGACATTTAAATATTCATTTTAAATAATTGTTTGTAGGCATTGCGTGGTGTATTTGATGGTTTTGTATTCATTTCAGGTAGTTTTATACTTGGCTTTCGTGCATGTGTACTGTTTAGCATAATTTTAACAACGAATATTTTTTAGATTTATATCAAGAAATGCCACATAATGATTTTTCAATGGTTAGTCTATGATTTAATTTTAAGATGTTCACCATTATTTGAGTAAGTAACTGTAAAAAAACGATGTTCGACGTTTGAAAGGATCTGCAAAAGCGACGTGTGGTTCTCCTTATACTCATCTTCATGCTGCTCGTCATCCTTATCCATACGAAAACGTTACAGCGATTCTCTTTATTTGAAGAACTGGTTGGAGATACAGAAAATATGATGCAATATCCAGGTCCTTATTATTTTGGTCGGTTATATTTTTTATAATTTATATATTAAAACTTTTAATAACTCTAAATAATATTGAATGGAACAGAACAAAACTTTTAGTGACTAGTTTTTTTTGACACAATATATGTATTTTTTAATTTAAGTAAGTTAAACTCATTCAGAGAACATGGCAGATGTTCAAAAAGAAAGGCAATCAAATGCAAATGAAACATGCAATCAACTGAACTTCAACATTTCTTTGCTGGATATTTTATTCTTCAATGGAAGTAGAAAAGAAAAATTGGAACATTTTAGCAGGTCATCTGATTTAGATGAATATTACATGCGACAAAACTATTCATCATTATTTGAGCAATTTCTCTACAATGACGATTACAAGGTGATTCTTTAATCATTCGATGTTTAGTCAATACAATTTTTATAACTATTGATATACGAAAGGTTGTATATTGTACCGTCTCAAAAGTTGCATGTTCTAAATGGAGGAAAGTTTTCTCGGTCATGTCAGGAAAAGTCAGACATTTTTTTGCGTTTGAAAGTATTTGAATATTATTAGTTGTGTTGGTTTTTCGACAGAGTTCAATTTTATTTATTAGAATTTTATTTATTTTCTCAATGAAAAGCTAAAATCGACAACAACAGATTAACACAAACGACCTTCTAGTTGATAGAGCTTCTAACAATTTAGCTGACGTGCACTTAAAAAGGATGTCCCGCTTGCAACCTGCCGACATCTGGCGACGATTGCAACCAGCAAGTGGATACTTCAAATTTTTTTTCACCAGGGATCCATTAGAACGTTTGTATTCAGTATTTAGTAGCGAGCTTCAAAGCAAATATCTATTTTCTGGAGAGAAAAATGGTTAATTTTATTTTCTACCATGCCAAAACATTTTAATTTTTAATAGTTTGATATAAATACCGGATGAACTACATATAAAACAATATCACAAACTCTATTACACTGATGATGGTAAAGTTACAAACTCAACAATGCGGTAAAAGGGGTGATACTTCTTAATAACTGTGTTTATATATATATATTTTTTTTACAATATTCTATAAATTCTACCGAATGTTTGGCGTTAATATGTTTGTAGTTCGTTTTTTCAATTTTTCTCACTAAAGTTTTTTGGTGAACGTTTAGTTTATTAAAATTCAAAATAAACTTATTTTCCGAATTCATGCTGCAAATAAGGCCATATTTCAATTCCGAATGAATCATCATCAGTGCTTTCTCCTGTTTATATAGGGAAATATTGATGGAAAACTTTAGATGGAAACACCTAATTTCCATCTAAGTTCACTTTAACAAAGTCAATCTCCATCTAAATTCATTTTGACAAAGTATATATATATATATATGTTGGTAATAGTTGTAAATATATATATATATATATATATATATATATACAATATTCTATAAATTATAAATTCATTCAAAGTGAATGTACCGAACAATTTAAAGACAGCACAATAAAATCATTTGTAAATCGGGCATTCACACGCTCTTCCGATATTGAAAATCGCGACGCTGAATTAAAAAGAGTCACTAACCTGCTTGTAAACAATGGATATAAGACTTACTCTATTGAAAAGATTGTTAAAGGCAAATTACTACACAACAATAACCTTCCTAATTCCAACAATCAAGATAATGACATCATCTTGTATTACAGAAATCACATGTCAACTGCATACAAAGTAGATGAAGCTATTCTTAAACATATCATCAATAAAAATTCACACCAACCAACCAACCCAAATAGTAAAGTTAAACTCTGAATTTATTACAACAATAAAAAGACGTCTAACCTAATACTAAAAAAACAACTGTAGTCCTAGAGATAACTCTGAGTTAAAGCGTAATCACTTAATATATGAATTTAATTGTCACTTTGACGGCTGTGCGCGTCAACATGACTCATATATCGGGATTACTACCTCACTGACTTGAAGGCTTACGATGCATAAACAGAGTGGTGCTATCAAATCTCATTTGGATTCAACACACTCAATCACATTAGCCGTGAAATCCTCGACAGTACACCAGAACACCAACTACACGCATTTTAAAATTGCAGAAGCAGTCCTAATTGACATCAATAAACCAAAAATAAATATACAACAAAAAATGACAACCTCGCTCCCAACCCAGCGCTTAATCAACAATGAAAACAAAGAAGTAATAAAAATTAGCATTGTAAATAATGACAAAGAATATGATGCTATCGATGAAGAATAAGAAACCAACAAAGGTGGATCAGCCAATAAAGAAATCTGACACCTAATTTCCATCAAAGTTCACTTTGACAAAGTGAATATTTCCCTATATATAATAAATTAAATTGCACTGAATCATTCGGAATCGATATATGGGCTTATTTGCAGCATGAATTCGGAAAATGAATTTTTTTTGAATTTTAATAAACTAAACGTTCTCCAAAAAACTTTAGTGAGAAAAATCAAAAAAACGAACAACAAACATATTAACGCCAAATATTCGGTAGAATTCATAAAATATTGTAAATATATATATATATATATGTATATATATATATATATGTGTGTGTGTGTGTGTGTGTGTGCGTACGTGTGTATTTATGTAGGTGCCATATCATTCCACCCAACCGATGAGTTTTGGATATTTTGGATGATTATTTCAAATACAACTTTGTGTGGCCAGACGAGATGAATGTTTCTTTTGTCAGCTCTGTGACATTTATTTTCCATGAAATTTTTATTGCTAAGTAATATTCCGTTTCGTTTCGTTATAATGTGAAAATATGATAATTGTATAGTATCACTTATTCTTATATGGTTTTTATCAAAAAGGTAGTAAAGGTAATGATAAATTGAAGGTAGACAGAGAGTTTAATGAACTGACCAACTGGACATCAGCCGCTATCACATTTGAAGACTTTGTCAAGTTATAATTTGAGTTGTGTTTTTTAATGAGTCAGTTTTACTATTTTTATGTCACTTCGAACACCTTAATGTTTGTGTATATATATATATATATATATATATATATATATATATATATATATATACATATATAACCTTAATGTTTGTGTATATATATATATATATATATACATACACATATATATATATATATATATATATATATATACATTCAAATGTTATTTCATATTTTGCATTTCCCGTTGACAACCTTTGAAACTTTCTGTTCGGGCAGATTTATAACAGATGAAGAAATTGTAGAAGAAAGAGGAGCTCTGATGAACGATATTTTAAGACCTGTGGGTCAGTCGTGTATGCCTTGCTTCATCAGATATCATTTTATTGGTACGATCAATTATTATTTCAATAAATAATTATTAACTGATCAAGCTACATTTTAAATTGCTTGTTTTCCAACAAAGAAAAATAAAGTCACAATATACATAGGAAATGATCAATAGTTTGAAATAGTTTATACATTTGCACCAGTAACATGTCGATTAACTTATTTACCATCGCTGTCTTCATCGCAAGTGCGTAAGTGCAGAGAAATACAAGTATCCACACAACCGCACACACATTTTCTATATGTACGAGAACGATTGCACATAATTAAAATTTTAATCGTACGAGTATATAATCCTGCAAATAAAAACACATACATGCAGGTAAATATGAAACTTTAGAGGCAGACACGTTTTCGATTCTTCACAAGTTCAACTTGACCCACCTGACATTCAAAGATTCTGGCTTCGAGAAACCTCACGAAAAGAGAACTAACAACATGTTTGAACATTTTTATCGAAACCTGTCCATGGAACGACTTATGGATTTGCTTTCAATTTACAGGATCGATTATAAGATGTTTTATCCGAATTTCAGAAAATTTTCAGATCTGGTTGGTAATGGAAGCCATAATAACAATGAAAGCAGCCGTACTCAGAGCTACATTTCTCTAAACAGCAAACACGATGTTGACAAAAATGTGAGCATGAAAAACAACAATAACGGTGGTTACGCTAATACTGCAACTGTTCACGACAAGCCTGCCATCAAAAGCCGCAACACGTTGAAACGAATGGCGCTAACTAATATAACGCACGTTCATAAGGAGGATGAAGTTTCATGAAAGCACGTCAATGCATGCGAAGAACTGGATGTTATGGGATTGCTACACGATGGCAACTGAATATGTTCAGATCTTGGGATAGTGAAAAAAAGCCATAATATGTCATAGCTGCGCAAAATAAATGCGCTACTTTTGCTTGGGAGTCAGAACATTTTCAATCAAGAAGATGAAGTCGGAAAAACTGTTATATCCTACTCCGACGCCCTCGACAACACAGAACATCTTCTACCATTATTTACGCATCTTTAACAATTTTTAGGAAATTTCATAATAGTCAAACTTTAATTTCAGTCATGCAAGCCGCTAAAAGTTGTCTTGCAAACGTTTGCTTTATTATATCTGTGTAGTTGTTTTCATTTTGACAATTTTCAAAATTTGAAACCAAAATGTTTTATTCGTCTATATAAAAAAGTGTTTGTTTTAGCTTTATTTATTTATTTTATTCAGCTATTGATATATTTTTGGCAATACGGTCGCAAAAAATTAAATAAATTATAATTTATAATTAAGCGACAAACTGTTGCATAAGATTGTTTTATAAGATCGTTTTTATGTGTGTAATAAACACTTTTCTTTTTGTTGCCTTAGTGGTTGTGGTTTTTTCAAGTTTTAAAAATCAACAAATTAATACTTTATTATATATATGCAATGGAAATGAACAATATTAGAGTGTTAAAGTAATAAACTTTGATACTTCAATATTGAAATAATTTTATAAAAACAGTTTCCTGGAATGAAATTAGGACTAGTTAAATTTGCAACGTAACAAAGCAGAGATCTTATAAAGAAAATCATTCAAATCAGATATGTTGGATTAAAGTATAGAAAAATGACATGAGTATTGTGGAGGCATGTGCTGAAAAGAATAATGTGGATATATTGATGCATTTGTATCTGCCAAGCCATTGCTAATGTACCGAAGAAACAGAAATGACTTGACTCATGTGTTGCGTTCAAGATGTTTTCATATCCTGTTTGCAAAGTCCAAATGACAGTACAGATTGAAGAAAGTTAAGGATAGATTCTTGAGGTAACCAAAAAATAAAAGTGGCGAGAATTTAAAAGTAGTATGAGAAACAACAGAAGAGAAGCGATCCAGAGAGGTGAAAACAAAGTGGTTGTCCGCGTAGTTGATACCGCTTCTTACACATATGCATATAGGTAAAACTTTTAATATAAATATTAATGATAAAATATAAAATTATATTTATTGTTATTAATATATAATAATAAATACACCCGTCGAATATCAAATATACGTATATAGGAAATCAACAATACTGTTATAACTTCACAATCGTCACTACTGACATCAGTGTTGTAACTTCAAAGATTCCTATTTTAGACACCAGTGTTGTGTTATAGCCTGCACTATTGTCAAGTTATCGTATTCTGTAGGTTCAAAAGTTCTGATAGATAAACACAACTGCTTCAAACGCAAACTAGTTTAAACGTTTATTCGAATGCCAACAGTAATAGAAACAATGAATTATCCGTAAATCCCAGAATGCAAAATTGCCAATAACTCACGGCTCAACTGGACAACTAACAACTCGAACCACGCTACTAACTTTGCTGTTAATCTCGCCATAAAACCTCGCTTCTCTTACATTGCACATGCCGTGCCATACAAGTTTTACAATCAATCGATCGATCGATCAATCAATCAATCAATCAATCAATCAATCAATCAATCAATCAATCAATCAATCAATCAATCAATCAATCAATCAATCAATCAATCAATCAATCAATCAATCAATCAATCAATCAATCAATCAATCAATCAATCAATCAATCAATCAATCAATCAATCAATCAATCAATCAATCAATCAATCAATCAATCAATCAATCAATCAATCAATCAATCAATCAATCAATCAATCAATCAATCAATCAATCAATCAATCAATCAATCAATCAATCAATCAATCAATCAATCAATCAATCAATCAATCAATCAATCAATCAATCAATCAATCAATCAATCAATCAATCAATCAATCAATCAATTAGCTTATAAAGCACTATTTCTGCAATGTTCGACTGCGCTCCTCCTCGAATTTTGCTAACAGATGGGTCTTGAGATCCGCTCTGAACTTCGTAAGTGATGGAGAAGTAGTCAGAACAGTAGGTAGAGAGTTCCAAGGAAAAGGGTCAGAAAAAACTAACGCAGATTTAGCAAAAGAGTGTATAACACGAGTTAAGAAAAAGCGAGAACAAGAAGACAATCGTAAACCGGGGCGTTTTTGGGTTGAATTAATATATCCGATAACTACTTAGAAAATAATTTAAATTGAGACTTATACATAAATGTAAAATTTTTTTAAATTATTATATATTTTATAGGTAGCCAGTGCAAGAAAACAAGATATGGAGATGTATAAGAAAAGAAAGGGGCACGAGCAACTAGACGAGCAACAGAGACCATAGTAGAGCAAGTTACAATAATCAATCCTAGATAAGACTAACGAAGTAACAAGAAGGAGAAGAGTAGGATCATCAAGAAAAGGCAAAAATTTTTTATTCTACGTAGATGACAATAAAAACTTCTCGCAACACTATGAATCTGAGAAGAAAGAGACATACTAGAATCAAAGATATAGCCTAGACTACGAAACTTGTGAGAAACATCAAGAGTTTTAGAAACAGGTAAGATAATAGTAATAGAGTGTTTAGATTTATTAAAACAAATTAATTCAAATTTAGAAGGATTAAGTTCAAGACAAATAGAGTCAGACCAAGCGATAATTGAAGAATGACATAGAGATAGATTTTGAAGAACACTATTGAGATTAGATGGAGGAAAAGAAGTATAAATATAAGAATCATCAGCATATAGTTGACTAGTAAAAGAAAAGTTATTAATAATACGAGGTAGTTCAGAAGTATAGAGTATAATTAGAAGAGGGCCCAGGATAGAACCCTGAAGTACCCCGAAAGTAAGAGTAGAGGAGTTAGAAGTATAACTATTGAGAACAACAGAAAAAAAACGATTACAGAGATAAGAAGAAAACCAAGATAGACAAGAATCAGTAATATTTAAAAAAAGATCTAGCAGCTTCAAGAGAATAGTATAATCAATAATTAATAATTTTAGTAAGTTTTAAGAGATTTATTGAAGTAAATAAAGAAAAATTTTCAGTAGTAAGTTTAGTAAAGTTATGAGGAGAAAAATCAGAATTAGATGTTCTTAAAGAAGTAATTTTATTTACAAAAAAGTCATGAAACTGTCAGTCGATGGCAATATAAGAAAGCTAATCAAGATAACAATATGGCGCAACTTGACCATTTGGTGATTATAACAACATATAATATTGAGCAACCAATGATACAATGTAAACGAGCGCGCAATAACAATATTCAGAATTATGCGAGTGTAGATTACCAAGCGTTGATGTTTTATCTATATATATACGTTGTATAAAATAATAATCCGTAGTGTTTGTACAAAAATTAATAATTATAGTATATTTCTAAAAACAACTTATAAAATTATTTAACGTTAATTAAAATGTTTAAAAACACAAAAAGAATATAATAATATACTCTAATAAAAAAGGAAAAACGAAAAATTTCAAGCCATAGCGATTTAAAATTTCTTTGGTCAAAGACCTTAAAATTATTACGGAACACATTTACAAGATAAATGCAACGATAAATAAAAAATTTCTCATTTATGTTTATATATGTGCATCTCGGACATGTAGTATAATTAAGCAGTTCCAGTTTAAAATTCTACGGCTTACTATAATTTATTTGCATTAATTGAACAAATCTATCTATCTAGACACGTTGTCAAAATTTTGATGTTGAAGATCGATGGTAGTGGAGTGAGTAAGAAGAAAAAGAACGCTTAGATTAATGAACATTTTGGTTTTATCTCATAACAACATCACAAAAAATGGAGCCTCGTCTTTCCGAAATTTTGCCTGAACTGAAGGTTTGTCGATATTCGGCACAACCTTTTTGAAATTATTGGCGCCTAATTGTTGGACTAGTAACTAGTTACTAGTAACTAGTTGGTGTTGGTTGTCTTAATAGTTAATACTTGTTGGTGGTTAAATTAAAATTAGATTAGAGATTAGAAGACAGAAGAGTTCAGATTCAGACAGACTGGAAATCAATATTATATGCAAAACTTCTAATATATTATAATTATTTATAAAAAATAAATTAATAATAGGTAAACAGTTATTTACAAATTTTATTGAAAATTAAATTAAATATTTAATATTAAATTAAAAAGAGACAGGTTAAATTGAAATTCGATTTGTTGATTTTAAAAAGTTGTCAATATGAGTGCTGACAACGCTTGGTCACAGTCTCAGCTAGCTTCAGATCAACGGTTTGAGGAAATGTTGAAAGATGTTGGATGGTCAGCAGAAAGTATATTGAAGAGTCCTGTCATGGTTAAATGCAAGTTCAATAGCAACCACATCATGCCATCAACATCAATTGAGAAACATGAACAAAAGTGCTTTTATAAATCAAAAGGTTACACAGAAAAGGAAATCAACTCCGAAGTAAGCACAAGATTTTTCTATGAAAAAGCAAAGGAAGTTGTGCCAATTGACATCCCAAAGAATATTCAAAGTGAACTTTTCGGGATACCTGAAGATGATTTACCGCTAACGCTAAAACGTGCACACACAGACCTAACACCAAACCAAAGATTAAAAATGTATGAATATTGTATTACTATAGCAAGAAATCAAAAGAAAGCAATGAATATTAATTCTAATTTAGAAAATGTTGACAGGGCTGATGTGAGCAAAGAAGAAAAGCCCTTGTCTCAAATAGAATTAATGGCTAAGGAAAGGGAAATGAAGCGACGAAGACAGTCTTACAAAAACAAGAATGTGCATCTCAAAAACAAAAGATATACAGAAGTTATCAGACACGTATTAAACAATCAGATGGAACTATTAGCTTCGGAATGGAAAGAACAGTCTAAAATTAAATCTAACTTTCAAAAATGACTTAACAAAGATTATATCTATATAATTCTTTGTTCATTCTTTTATTTATTTAATTTATTTGATTGTTATCTTATTTTATTCATTTTGAAACAGACTACACATTAAATATACATTTACATCTTATAGGACTTAGATTCAACATTGAAATGTGGCATTTGTTACGACTTCATGCACACAACTCTGATTATTCCAAATTGTTCTCATAACTGTTTGTATTATTTTGCTTCTCACTGCTTCCTGGTATTAATTTTTCTATCAAATTTATCAATGTTTAGTTAAAAGATGCCACACCAATTTCACGAACATGTTTAGTTTTTTTAACACTGTTTCATGTTATAGAAGTAACTACATACATGTGTGGGTGCACACGCATGCTATATATATATGCAAATATATATACATATATAAACATATTTATGTATATATATATACATATATATGTTTATACTTATACAATACTATATATTTATGTGTATAAATATATATTTATGTACAATAAATAAAATGGTAAAATGTCAGTCAACTAAATTGATTTTACATAATGTGGTTATTTTTGAACTGTCCTCGTTATAATTTTATAATGTTGTTAGAATATATTCATTTAACTTTGAAAAAAAATTAATTGGAAACATCAGATTGTTCGTTATGCATCCGCAAGTACTTCACATTCAAACAACAGTGCCCAATTTGCTCAGAAGTATCCTTTTTTCTCCATTCTTGTCTATTTTTCGTTATTTATGCATCTTCTAAAAGATTGTTGTTAAAATTTGTTTTTTTATTATCAGTGTTTGTTTTCCTTTTTTTTCTTAACAATGAAAATTTCCATTTTTTGCTTTCATTGGAAAAGAAATTTTTTGAAAATGATTTGAAAAGCAATCGAATTTTAGATGACATAATCCGGCTTTATTCTGCGCTCCGGTCAGGTTTCAATTTGTTGTGCTTACATAATGTTCATATGTAGGGTTGTTTCATTTAGGAGGTGGTCTATTATCTCAAACAGGCCTAAGATTCTGGATTTAATGCGGCCATCATCTGATTCCTTGAAGCCATTCAGTAGTCGCACACAACAAATAAAAGAACCTGTGGTCATCAAGGTTCCTACAGATGAGTTGTCAGTGAAGAAGAATGATGTGAATGATTTGGTAGTGTTCAATGTAGATAATGATGAAGATGATGATGATTTCAACCAATCATTTACTTCAACAAAATTTTCATCTCAAACAAATTTTTTGAAATCTCCATCATCGTCGTCCTCATCTTTATCGCTGTCAAAAAATTCCTCGTCAACAAAAGTGCCATCTAGCGCCAAGTTAACCTCTCCTAAGTCTTCTACTTGGGAAATTTTAAATTTAAAAAAAAGTAAAACAATGGCGAAGGTGAGCAATGCACCCACACCTGCCACCCACAAAGGTATCATATACTCTTAATACATTTTTCGTATTTTCAGCTGCAATGCTTTCAGCACATTTGAAATGTTTCTATATTTCCCTCTGCTTCACTTGTTTGCACTCTTAAACATTTAACTCACACAATTCTCCGCATAATTAATAGCTTTGTTTATTGTTATTATTATTTTCTCCTGCTTTCTTCATTTTTGTGATCAGCTTCCTTTGTGTATTTTCAGAGTATTTGATGATGGTCCTTATATTGTTTGTTTTTTACTGATTTGCAATCTTTCCAATGATTGATTGTTTGTTCCTTCAAAAAATTGTTTTGTTTTGTAAGCTGTGCCTTGTCCAGTTTGTGAATCTTTGATCCACCCGATCAACATCAACAGTCATCTCGACCAGTGCTTGAAAAAAAGTTCAAGCAGCAATTCAACTGAACAATGTTATGCAAGTTGTTCAGCAAGCACCAGCATTGATGACAGCTATAATAACACAAAGAATGATAAATTCATGAAGGAGAGATTGGAACATGATGCAGTTATAATAACAAACACCAACGTGAACATCCGCAGTGGAGAGGTTGATGAGATGGATGTTCTCAAGGGCAATGCCACTCATCTCCAACAACACTCACTTGCATCGTTTGCATCCACATCTTCAAGGTATCACATTTATTTTCTATTCATCTCTGTTCTTATTAAAATCATTGTCTTGTTGTAGATAATGTTAGTTAACACAGTTTCAGCCGTGTGTATGGTGATGGAATATATGGCATGGAAATTTGAAAATTTAGTTTTCAATGTAATAAGCAGTTGTGTATCGAGTAAACTTAGTGCTCAAGTGAATGTAACTAGATAAATTAGACATCATTTGCACAGAAGTATAAATGATGAGACTAGTTGAAAAGATGTTTGATGGAAGGATGAACTATAAAGTATGGTTGCTACTAAAATGTGATAAAATTGTTTAAATTAAGTAATAAAATGAGGTGATTGAGCAGGATTGAGAGTTTAAAGAGCTTTGTGAATGTAAATGAGACTTAAATGCTCTGCTCTTATTGGATGCTTGTTGTGCTCATTCAATGGCAATATGAATTCAATTCAATCAATCAATCTTCGTTTAGCGTCCAGAGACCCAGTTTCCCGAGGTAGGACGTTGTTTTCTTTGCCATCAACTTTTTGCGCCAAATTAGACGATCAGTTGTATCCATTTCATTTAAATTTAGAGCTTTCATGTCTTGCTCGAATGTTTGCGACCAGGACTTCTTTGGACGGCCTTTGGGACGTGTGCCAGGTACTTCAGCATCTGCAAGAGAAGTTATGGCACTGTTTCCACTTCGTTTGACATAACCAAACCACCGCAGACGGTGTTGCCGGCATTCGTCCTTTATATCATCTAAACCAGCACGACGCAGGATTTCGGTAGATTTGATGTGGTCCTTCAGACTAATTCATTGCATCCATCGGAGCATTTTCATGTCAGTTCGTTGAAGTTGTTTTTCCAGTTTGGTTGTCATTGGCCATGTTTCTGCACCATATAACAACACCGGACGTATCACAGATTTATAAAGTCTTGATCGTAGTGGTAGTGGGATGTCACGCCACATCAATATAGAGGCAAGAAGATGCCATTTATTCCAGGCTGCACGTATGCGTTCTCGAACGGCAACTTCAGTTGTTCCAGTACAATCCAGAACATCCCCTAGATATTGAAACGATGTGACTTTCTCTACCTTAATGGCTTCAAAAACATTGCTATCTTGAATTTACTTTAATATGAATTCAATTGAAAATAAGGAATTCGACAGCAGGAGAAGGTTATAATTACAGGGCTGAAAATTTCATGGACATTCATTTATCTGACTGTTCATAACCTTAATATACAATAGTTCTGTGAGCCTCTCATTATATGATGTTACTGATTTACGATAGTTCAACTATTTATATTATAAAAAAAGGCCATTTTTATATTTAATTATGTTTTAGAACAATAACCTGATGTAGTGCCAGAATTTCATTTTTAATTTTTTCCAATTTGTAGTCATCAACAATTGCCCAAACGGAAGCCACTAACCAAGCTTGTCTTCAACGTTATGTCTGACAAGGAAATTAGAAAGAGACTTGTAGAATATGGTTTGCCAACAAATGGAGACAAGCAGGTTTCAAACAAATTTGCTGTTTCAATCTGCGTGTGCATGCATTCGTTGAGTGGGCCGATGTTTATTTTGTTCTGAAATTGTTTATTTAGAAGACTACATTTATTGTGTCCATTTTGCACATAAGTAGCTACGTTTTTATACTCTGTACATTTCTAATCTTTATGCATTACTAATTTAAAACTACAGCACATGAAAAAATTTGGCCTCAAAAACGCCTTAAAATGGTCTTTGAACAACATTTGTTATGCTCTTACAATAAAAAGGCCCTAATTGAAATTTGCAAATGCTTTTTCGTGTGATAATTCACTGAATTCTTATAAATTTTTAGAAACTAATCAATCGGTTGCAAGAATATAGGTTACTGTACAATGCAGAATGTGATGCACTAGAACCCAAGCCAGGTGTGTTTGTGTGTCTGTCTGCTTATATGTGTGTGTCAGTTCCTGGTCCTGGTGCTGGTCCTATGTGTAGTTATGTAATCATCCTCATCGTTAGTTAATGCGTCACATAAGTTTACCAGTTGTGATGGTGATATGGTGCATGATCCCAAGTTATATTTACGTCTGACTTAATGATGAAAATTTTGTTATTAAAATTGTTAATGCCAAATATGTTTTAAGAATGGTTCGTTTATGATATTTATTATTTGAAAAGTTAGTGAAATAGCCAAAGAGGTTATGAGAATGGAAAGCCAGCGAGGAGTTCTCTCGCCCATCAAGGTTTGTTCAATTATATTTTTAGTTTAAATTTAGTTATTACAACGTTTCCGTGAATTTACACATCCATTCACATGTCAGATATGTTGTCTTTATCGTCCTACTTTTTAAATTCAAGATCTTCATACATTTTGTCTTACAGCATACAATTTTATGCAAGCTTTTTTGTCATGCATAATATTTTCCAAGAAAAGTATATTGATTTTTATATTTTATGTGTGTGTTGTTTTTCAAATTATTATTAATCAGCAGAGTCTGCCAAGTTTGAACATCAACAAGTCGTCAACAGCTGAACAGGTAGAAAATGCCCAGAAACTCTATGGCTAGTTTTTTTTTGTTCTTAAATTTCATAAGATCTGTTTGGATCAATTTTGTTTGTTGAATTTTGTTTTATAGAATTATTCTGTCTGGCAATTATTCTGAGTTTAAATGGTTGTATTTAATTTACAGTTAAAAAACACAAATCACAATTTGCTGAACTGATTAAAGCTGCGAAGAAAAATTGGAAAGCAAAAGAATCAAGTGCATCAAATTGTGGATCCATCTCCGAAAATGTCACTGCTGTCTCAACAGTAAGTGGTGGAAAGGAAAGTGAGGGAGAAGAAGATGCAAAAGATGTTGGTCGTGCTTCAGACATAATCAAAAATAACAACACTGATTTGCGTGCTGCTGGGAATCCGCAAAATAGGGCTTTTTCAAATGCAAAGAGGCCATTGTTTCACAATTTTGAAAAGGAAAAAAATTTCAGTCATAATTTAAATGAATCAAGTACAATTAATCAAGTCACACATTGTACAAAAATAGTAAGTAATGAAAGCAATGGCAATGTGAAAAGTGAAGAAGATTTGTTTAAAGCATCAACTAGTGATGAAATTTGTAACGTTGTCACCCACAGTACTAACAACTTAACCTCGAGTGACATGAAGCTCGAAAATGAATTCCATGATGTTGTATCCAATGATCTTGTTTACGACACCTTTGAAGAGAAAAAATGGATCACAGATAGCACAAAAGATGACTTAATGTTTACAAATATTCGATCAAATGATGTAGAATTAATAAATACTCCTAGAACAAGTGATAAAATCGAAAATATTGCAGATTCAGATGCTGAAACAGAAGATGAACAAGATTTAATTAATTCCCCAAACTCTTCTAGTAGCAGTAGTAAAGCGTCTAACAACGACATAAACATTGACTTTGTTAATTCTAATAATAGTAACAGATCTGCTGATGGTTGTGAGAAATTTGAATCAGCTGTGAGAATAAAAGAAGAGTCTAAGAGAGGTGTATGTGTTGAAAGTGCCTCTAATTATTCGCCATCTTTGGACACCTCAAGATTGAAATCGTTGAGATCAGGCAATCAAAAAAAATTTGAGGTAATCTATCTTATTCATTTGGCTGTCTTTATAAATTAACTCTTTCAATTGTTGCTATTTTATTTTGTGATCTTTTTAATAAACGTTTGAATTTTAAGTATAATTTTTTCAGAAAAATATTGTAAAATCTGCAGCTGAAAACACAGAAACTAACTGCAAATTCAGGTGACTGTTCTAACCATTATTTGTTTAAATGTTTGTAAGTTTCCTGTTTTTGTACTTAGTGTTTTTGCCGATCTTGTATTTTAGCCCCATGAAAACGAGAGGCTTAACCAGAAAAAGAAAACAGAAATCACCTGTGACTTACAAAGATGGCACTGATGATGATGCTTTTGAAATTAACAACAGTCCTGACAAACACAGTTCGATAACAAATGCAAAAAATCATCAACCTTGTCCAAAAAGAATAAAATCATCTCTGAAAAATTTTTCATTGCCTGACATAAACGTGAGTGACTCTGATGATTAGCAGTGAACATCTGATGTTTTCAAATTATTTTATTTAGTAAAACTGTTTCAATACTTTTTTAAAAAGAACTTTTTATTCGGTTTTTTTCATATATACTAGAAAAGCGTTTATTGACCTATTCTTGTGGTTATTTTTACAAGTGAAAGTGTCTCAAACGATGTAAGAAAAACGCGACTTAGGTATACTTATAATACAATAAATATGTTTGCAGCGTTTCGTAAATGATTTAACTTAACGGAACAATCGCCGAGTACCTACAACCTTAACTTATGTTTCACATCATAGGAAAAGAGCATTTCCTTAAACATTTTTTTGACCGTGATAAATTGGACAACCTTCTCAGAACTTACTACCGGGCACCGTGACAAAGTGCAGTGCTTATTTTTTAAACGTTCTTTGTGCCGTATCGTACGTGGCCGTGGTTACCGTGTGACTAATACATGTATGCAAAACGTATTTTTTTTTTATTTAAAGGATAACCAAAAAAGATAAACTTGTGGATAGGCCACTCTTAACTAAGAATTCCAACTGTAAATGTAACAGAAATGTCAAATAAATACATACACACAAATTCTTACTATAAATGTAACAGAAATGTCAAATAAATACATACACACAAATTCTTACTATAAATGTAACAGAAATGTCAAATAAATACATACACACAAATTCTTCCTATAAATGTAACAGAAATGTTAAATAAATACATACACACAAACACATGCTCACACGTACATCATTCTATGAATACTGTCATGTTTCATATAGTACCTAAAGGTGACAGTATATAAGATCACTGTCGTAATTGTAACGGTATGATTTAGTGTCCTCGTCATAATTCTTTTTGTGGTTGATCGCTATACTGGAGGTGTATTTTTAATATTGTTTGTGTATTGTAGGGATGCACCGGATCAGGTTTTTCAAATCCGGCCGGGGCCGGACTTGGCCGGATTTAAAATTCAAAAACCGGGCGGGGCCGGATTTTAGTTACCATTTTACATAAGTTAGAAAAAATACATTTACGGTTATCTACATGTTGAACATGTTATTTAATTGAAATATATGAATAAGTTGTGTGATACGCCAAATTCTGTACACAAAGATCAGCTTATAATTTATGCATATTTGCATAACCCAAGTTAAAGCACAAAGAAAATTGTCCAGCTCACCGCACAATTAGTGATGTTGTAATTATGTGTCATGTATACCTAGCCTAACTTTTCTTAAATTATGTGCTTATGTATCTCTCTCTCTCTATATATATATATATATATATGTATGTATATTATGTAGCTATATGATCCGTCATATGCAATTATCAATATATAGTATATACACGTGCACAAGTTCTTTTACACAAAGATCAGCTTATAATTTATGCATAACCCATGTTATAGCATAAAGAAAATTGTCCAGATTACCTCACAATTGGTGATGTTGTTATTATGTGTCATGTATGCCTTTAGCTTAGCCTTAGCCTTTAACTTATTGACATAAAATTAATTGAATTCAATAAAATTTTTTTCTATTTATAACCTTTTTAAAAGTTGATAGACGCTTAAATCCAGCCACCAAATCCGGCCGGGGCCGGATTCGACCGGATTTGAAAAAAAAGCCGGATTTTGGCCGGAGCCGGGGCCGAACTTTGGTGCATCCCTAGTGTATTGTCAGTTATCTGGTTAGAATATGATTTTTGTCAATTTAAGAAAAAAGCCGTGGTGTAATTGTAAGCCCTGTTGTCAATTATCTGTTTAGCGTTGTTGTCATCTAATATATTTAGAATTTTAAAGCTCGCACTTGTCATTCGTGTATTTAAAAAATGAGATGACTTTTTCCATAATTGACTGTTTTGTTAGAGCAGCATTTTATAGCCATAGAAGTTTTGTTTCGGTTTAGTTTTAACAAAAGGCAACCTCCTTATAATCTATTGCCATTTTGTAACTTTCGGACTAGCAATCTTTCATAAGCCCAAAAAACAATAATAACATTGTGGACCTCGTGTTTTATATTTTGCTTATTTATATTTAACTTTATGTATCCTTGCTGTTCTTATTTATCATATAATGTGTGCTTATATGTTTTAACATGCACACGCGCAATAGCCCATGGATGCAGGTGCACATAAATCAAGCAACAATACACAAATCACGTCAATAGTTCTTGCATTGATAATCAGCCTTGTAATTGTTATTATTTAAAAAATCTAATTTTGATAAACACCAATTTATTTTTTTATAATTTAACCCTGACAAGAATTACACTGAATTACCAAGAAATTAATTCATGTTATACGACAATGACAGGTCGGAGATCCATCCTGGGTGTAAAAGATTGTATCAGATTTTAAAAACAACCACAACCAGATATATAAAATAATGTTTGAAATTAAACACGACTCTCATTACAATGATAGAAAATGGGTTAGGTAGGACATGTACAACTAATATCCAGAGTGAATCTCCGGCTTTGCCCTTGGCATGACCTAAGAGCTTTTGTGACATTATTGCTTACTATCTGTTACGAACAGAATGCTTGCAGGCTATTCTCGAATTTAGTAATGTTTATTATAGAAAAAATATATGATAATTAATCTGGTATAAAACACCATGAGTATGTATAATTACATTTTTATAATTGTTTATTATTGTTTAATAATCTTCTTATCTTATATTCATGTTATATCCATGCTTATATTGATATTCTATTCTAAATTTATAAATGTTTCGATGCCAATTTGGCAAGTATATAAATAACTAATCTGTGCAAAATTGTGCTACAGAATTTTTTCAATTCAAATAAATTTTAACGAAATAAATGTAAGTTATGGGTAAATTTATTTTATATATGAGGTAAACTCTTAGTTGATAGGAAATTAGCACTCTTATTTTTTGTGTAACGCTGTAACCATTGACAACTTGTCGAGCGCAGGAATACGTTTTAAAAACGAAGTTTTCTTTTAAACAAAATATAAATTTGTAATAAGAGTTCCTTCGATAATTATTTGTTTTGGTATAAAATAGAATGATTCAAAAAGATGTTTGCAAGAATGCATTTCATTGTCAACTTATTTTTAAATTGTAGATGATTGCAATTTTTTATTTTGATTATTCAGTAAAATAGTTCCTTGGTTACGAAGATCTAAAATTAGGCATATAAAAGGAAACACGTTGAGAAAAAATACAAATAAAAAAATAAACTAAAGTCGTAGGTTTTCGGCTTGCGTTTGTCGTGGAATTAAAATCCAGCCAGGGCAGACATGTTCAGGAATACTTTTCAAAGTGGCTTCCTGTCTATATTATACAGCATAGGCAGCAAACCATTACAAATTTGGGATAAAAAGGTATGGTATTACTACGGGATATTTTTATAAATATTAAAGAATTTTTTTATTAAATAAAATAATCATTATTGATTATATTCATATATTGCCATTCAAATTTCAATTCAAATATTTTTAATTTAATTCTTTTAGTTTTTAATGTTGATATTAACACTTTTGCACTTGTCTTAAAGATTAGACTATTAGAGTAGAGCAGAGAAGTAGGCAATTAGAGATTAATTAAAAATTAAAATGACACTGACTAATATGGTATCTTATTCTTATTTACTACGACAAAAATTTGTCTAATCTTTTTAAAGCTAGTCCAATCCTAATATAATTTATTTCATTTTATTGTTTAAAAATCTTTGGTTCATTTTAATTTTTAGGCAAATTTTTTTTAGCTTTTTATAATCATTATATAAGATTTTGATAATTTGATGATTTTGATAAGTCATATTATAATGATTTATTAATTATTTGAATGTGATCAAATGTTTTTGCTAGGTAAGAAATGGTCATATAAAAAGAATTACAGATGGCGACATCCAGTCATTGGTTTTAGAAATTATAGGCACGAATGTTAGCACAACTTTCATTACATGTCCTTGTGACCCAAAGAAAACATTAGGGATAAAGTTGCCATTCCTAGTCATGATTATAAAGAATTTGAAAAAGTATTTCACATTCGAAGTTCAAGTAAGATTCAGTAAATTATGTGGATGTTTTAGCATTATTTCGCTTAATTGAATAATTTATTGTTCAACAACAATTTTTGTATGTTTTGATTTTGAAATAAGTATTGATAATAAAAACTAAAATTTGTTAAATGTTTTATACTGAAGATATTAGATGATAAAAATGTGCGACGCCGATTCAGAGCAAGTAATTATCAGAGCACAACAAGAGTGAAACCCTTCATATGCACAATGCCCATGAGACTGGATGAAGGATGGAATCAAATTCAATTCAATTTGTCAGACTTCACAAGGAAAGCATATGGAACCAATTATATTGAAACTCTGAGAGTACAAGTAAGATTGTAAACTTGTTCTTATACAAAAGGTAACAAATAAACTAGAATTTGAGAAAATATTAACTTAATGTTCTAATACCAGCCATAATTAAGCTACTCACTTCAGCGACTTTTCACACACACAAAGACAAAATATTTGCATGTAAATAGATTCCAAGTGCAACAATTTAAAGCATATGCAATCCTAGTATTTGTAAAGCAAGTTACCATTTGACTGCTTATTGGAACATGAATACAAGTCACAACTTTTTGATTGGCTGACCTTTTTGCTGGGTTAACCAGTCAGCAAAATATTGTGGAAGCAAATATTAAATAAAAAAATTGAGTCGAGACTGCACTCCTTGATTTGCTTGGCCTCTCATGTATGTAATATGATGGCAATTCCGATTTTATGACATTCCCATCTTATTTTATAAAACTGGAACCTATCTGACCTCAAAATATTTCTTTACTTTAATTAAATATTGCATTTATTATATATCTCTTACCTCTCATATATACTATTGAACTATTGATTTTATATCTTCCAGTACTTTGGAGAATTTTTATTTAGAGAGCGCTATTTAAATACCCTTGATTATATATATACATATATATACATATATATACATATATATACATATATATACATATATATACATATATATATATATATATATATATATATATATATATATATATATATATATATATGTCTACGATCAAAAAACAAGTGTATGAACGAGTTAATGAACCAAGAACCAATAAACTATCTAAAAATTTATATTCAATACTCAATAGTAGTAAAATTTTACTACAATGCTGAGTTTTTTCAGATACAAAATTTGAGTTGTATATCTATACCAATCATGATCTGATGCCATGACTTGAAAAACCTAGGCAGAGTTTTCAGTTGCTCATTAGTTTGCTCATTCATCAGATGTGTCAACATTTCACATATCCATCAAACGATTCTATTGAGCCAGCTAATGTTAGTTGATTAATTAATTTACAGATTCATGCCAACTGTCGCATTAGAAGATTATACTTCTCTGATCGACTCTACTCGGAAGAAGAACTTCCAGCAGAATTCAAACTGTTCATACCAGTGATGGGAAAGAAATAAGCACCGAACAAAACTATATAACACCATTTACATTTTTTTGTATTTTTGTCTGTTCCGTTTATTAAATCTTGTTATTAATGTTGAGGTTGTCTCTTTTAATGTTCATAAATATTTTTGAAGATTATTTTTATTAATTGGTGATTTGTATGTAGTTAATGCAATCACCTATTCTATTTCTAAATGTTTTCTTTCATTTGAATGTAAAAAGTATATTTAAAACAATACTTTGAAAGTTTATTCCTAAAACAAAATTTAATAGAATCTAAATTTTGCAGCAGCCCGGTATCAGATTCGCGAATAAATTTATTTATTTAATCAGTGCTAACGAGCTTTGAAGGAAGCGTTCGACGCAACAAATTTCGTTTCTAGGAGTATTTTGTGATTCCGGCATTCACAAGAACCGCCTGAATTTCAAACGTTTTATTTTCTGGAAGCTGCTGCTTGCTAAAATTTTTCACATTTTGCAGGTCCGAACTACACGATGCGAAAGACATGAAAACGTGCAAGCATTATTGCTCCGAGTTACTGTCCGAATTCAAAAAAAGCATCACTTCGATTAGGTTATCACGTCGCTAAAGCAAAAGCCGGCGCTAAAATCCAAATTAAATTAACCGTAAGGCTAGGGAATATATTGACGACCCTATTATTTTAAAAGTGTCTAAGGAAACCTGTCCTGTAAAAACTGGGGAACTTTTTACTAAAACACACATCAAATTATTGAAAAACTTCCTACTAGAGAACGAATAAAATATATGACGTTCTTCGTTGCACATCAGTAAAATTGATTGCATTTGTTCACGTTTAATAACCAAGTGTGCACTTCTTGATGAGTGTGATAGTAAACTTCAAGAAAAATCTTCAAGAACAATCAGCGCATAAAACGATTTATAAAAGTTAGTAGGTCAAAGAGTTTGTTCAACGTCGGTTCAGTTCAGAAAACAGAATGCTACTTGCAAGAGCTAATGAAAGTTAATTCCTAAGGTCAACACACAGAAAAGGTCGACGAGGATAGTACTGACCAAGTACCACACTGATTTTTGACAGTGGAAGTAGACGAAATCAAACAAGAAGACGAAAATTTGAACCAGATTGACACTGATGGCCTAAACATGTGACTTACAAGATGTTACAAGTCGATGTAAGTTATAATCCAATAACCTTAAAAGTGATGCCCAAGTTCGAACCAAAAATACCATGTATAGAAAATCAACTAGAATCAATTGTACAAAACACATGCTAAGTACATAAAAACAAATTCTTGTTGACAAACAATAATAATAATAATAACAATAATAATAATAATAATATGCAACATACAAACACTTCAATTGAAAAAATGTAAAAGAACAGAAGGTTAACGAATTAAATATGAAAAGATTGTTGCAATGTCCTATTTCTGAAAGTAATAAAATTTGAAAAGCATCTTACAAAAACAACCGATGTTTCACAAGTCCACTAAACTCCGTGCTCTAATACCACACCAAACGATTGTAAATAATCATTAACAACGTCAATTGAACTAATAAAAAATTAATTCCTAGCAGTAAATAAAAAATTATTTGAAATATATGCATGCGTTGCCAGAGATTTACTGATGTGCACACTGTACATTGCTCATGCCGGGTTGTCCTGACTCGTCGTCGTCCTCATCCTCATGATATGCCTCCCTGCGACTTCCTGGTTGGTCATGATTTGCGTCAAAATCATTCATATCGACCTCTTCAACGTGTTCGCCTGTTGGTAGTGGGCCGTCGTCCTCTCGTGCTGGTAGGAATGATTCGAGCATCTGTTTGTTTATTATGTGAATGTTAAATTTATAATTAATTCAATATATGCACTATATATATCTATATTGAAATAAATATTATTTAAAGTTAGTAATGCTTATTAAAAGAGATGTTCAGCAAGGTACCCAAAAATGCTTATAGACCAAGGTAGAAGTTTGTGTCATTGGTTGTGTAGATTTGTAATTTAAAATATAAAACAGAGACGGAAACTATGAAATAATGCACTCAGAATCAGTTGGTCAACATGATCTGTTCGGTTGACGAAAAATACTAAACATCATCGTGCAATAGCTTCCTTACATTAAGGTAAAGACAACGTTTATATAAGCCGAAAAAAATTTATTACTATGTCTCATTCTTTACAAATTTTATTAAATATAAATATGAATGTAGAAGAATTTTTTGCTGAAGAAAATTTATGTTTTGATATATGGTGATAAGAATATTATTCCAACGAATAGTTGGGTAAATGAAAAATACATTGACATTAGCAGCACGTCGTGTCATAGTTCCCAATCTTAGGTGCAAAAAATCTTAATAGTTTCTTGTTGAAGAGAAAGAGTTTACAAAATTTATCATTGGAGTTTGCAACAGCCCCAAAATAGACTGGAATGCAGTATCATATAATGAATAAGTCATTAGAAATTAAATTAGTACTGAGTGGAAGTATTCAATGAATAAATACATTTATAGGCCCATTAATCAGTTCATTGAAAAACTTTAAAACAAACCTTCAATCTAGATTCAGTATTGAACTTGTTAGATGGAAATTCAATGTTGAACTTGACAATAAGGTCACCTCTCTCGAATGGATTCTTATGAAGGGGCATACCCTCACTCAGCACTCTCCTCATGTTACCTGGGTCACGGGACCATGAAAATTATTATACCAACATTCACCCACAAAGATTTATTTTTTAATATGCATCATTCATATTAAAACAACTGCATTTCAAACAGTCGTTCTCGTTATCAATCGAGGTTCCATTAATTTATTGAAAGAATGTGTCTAAGATCAACACAGTGGTACTCACTTTCCAAATAAATATTCTCAAAGATTTAAATTCAACTTAAAGTCATTTTTCATACATTCTAACAAAATCCTAACCACCATCAGAGGCATAAATTAGTTAAATAACATCCAGAGGCATAAATTAGTCAAATCTAATATCCGCTAAAGTTTGGTTCATTTCTTTGCTTTAGTCACATTAAGAGATTGATTTCAATTACCATTACAATTGAATAAGGACAACAATCTCAACAAAATAAAACCAATTAATGTAAAGATGCTTGCTCTCAGAAAACATTGTCAACAGTTGATTATTCAGTTGACGAAAAATGTTAAACATCATCAAGCACAGAAGTGAAGTATAACATAAAACCAACAAATATCTTTAAAATAAAAACAAACCAGGTGATATAACGTCTCCTGCAGGATTGGATATGACGAGATCCCTGCCATCCAGATGTTTGATGGTGAAGCTGAAGCCGCAGAGTGCTTCAGTGATGCCTATGGTGTGTTGACAAATCAAGTTAATCCCTTGACGAACGAAGAACTCATGCTCCTTCTGTTGCAGGACGACTATGATGTCTCCAGGTTCCACTCCTGGCTGCCAACATTTTTCAATTGAAGCAGTCAACTTTTATTAATATCATAAAACATTAATAGATTCTACATTAGGAGAGACTGAAGACAAATTAACAATTTGTAATGTGGGTTACAAATATGTTTAGGTGCTCATTTACAAACCGATTGGTCTCCTTCTCCTCTGAACATAATTTTCTGTCCATCCTTCATACCTTTATCTATATGTACTTCTAAGATTTTATTTTCTTTTATAACTTTTCGACCTTGACAAGCTTTGCATTTATCTTTCTCGTGTATAACTTCACCTGTGATATAGATTGACAAAAAAAGTTCATTTTCCAAAAACACTGAACATTTTCTGTTGGAAATTATATTATGTTAGTATACAAAAACTATAAAAACCTTCGCCATGGCAATCAGGACAGACAGTTTGCATTTGTTGTACCATGCCTGGAGCAAGTTGCCTCATCGTTATTTTCATCCCTCGACCATTGCACCCTCTACATGCCTGAGTCGCACCAGGTTTCCCACCTAATCTGTTGTTATTAGAAGTAAATGCATTCAAATACTTAAACATTGTAGATTAGTTATTAAAAAACTTTCAATCAACCATATCCAACTACTGAAAAGAACAATCATTTCTAACAATAGATCATTACACTAAAATAAGATACATTAGAAAACAAGATTAAAACTTATGTTATCAAGTATTTATTAGAAAAAATCTCACCCATCACATTTACTGCACAAGACTTGTTTGTTAAGATTGAGTTTAGTTGTTTTTCCATTGTACAAATCTTCCAGTGTCACTCTGTTGATTATGAGAGTGCCAATAAATAATTTGATTAGAAAGAAGCTGATTATATTACATATGAACGAATAACAATTGAATGTAGTTCAAACTTCAAAGGATGTAATGTATCTTCTCCTCTTTGTCGTCGACTTCCACCCCTCACCCCCCCAAAACCAAATGGATCACCAAACAATCCTCCAAATCCTCCAAAAAATCCCTCAAATATATCCCCTGGAAATGCCCCTGGTTATAAATATATAAAATATATGTATGGATTGTCCTTTGAAATTCAAACTATCAGTTTAAAAATCATTTGCAACATTACACAAAAATGTCTGTTCTATACAACAACAACACACATTTAGACGACATTTTCCCCAAGATCGGGGGTTGCCGTTTGGCTACCTATGATGAAACCGAAATACCCCTTGACTCCATTCACATCTGCCACTCACCTCAGTATCACGCAACCCCACTTTCACTCTGTCCTTCCCCACCTGCTCTCTCCATCCCTATCGTGGACGACCCCTTCCTATCACTCCTTCAACCTCGAACTAAAACGCTTGCCTAATCGCGACCCTTTCCCTTTCTATGTTGAATAAAAACTTGGATTAGCATCAAAATTACATATTTCTCTTTAACAACTCTAAACAAACACAAAGTCCATACAATCTAGGGGTTGTAAAATTAAAAAACATAAATTTGAAGAAAATTAGTTCAGCATGAACAAAACATTACAGTTGTCATGAAACAGACAAGTGATATTAAGGTTTTCTTTATTATTTGTGAAAAAATATTTTTCATATTTTCAGACCAATTTATGGTCTGATAGAAAAATATTGTAAGAAATCATTACAAAAGACTTGCATTTAACCATGGTCTCATTCCATCGTCCTTTCAACTCCTCTATTCCTATTGCCAACTTAAACTTAACAAACTATTAAATAAATACTACACATATCTATTTAAGGTAAAAAATGCAATAAAAGCCAAAAAATTTTAATATATAAATATTTTTAAATGATTACAATTTTTTAATATATATAAGTTCCATCTTTTTCCTTTTCGCATTTGTCTCACTATTCGAGTAAGAACATATAATTTTTTGAATGTAAGAAAATAAAACTCTACCCACATTTATCCTAAAAACAAATATATTATTCAACAAAACTTTACAAATAGTTAAAACTTAATAACTTAATAAAAAAATTTTGTACCATCTCGACCAGACTTCTCCTTCAGACCTTGAATCCCATGTCTATTGTATATTTCTCGTTTCTCAGGATTTGATAAGACTTCATATGCAAAACTGATTTCTTTGAACTGATTAATATTAATTAAAAAACAAATTGAAACAAGTCATGTTTTATTATAATAGAACACAACTCTCTATACCTTCTCACCAGCTTTAGGGTTCTTGTCAGGATGGTTTTCTTTGGCGAGTTTATGATATGCCTAAATAATAATTAATCATCTATTATTCAATGAGCACAATTAACAAACCATGAAAAATGTACATTTTTGAAGTACATAAAAACAATTTTTAATTTAGATTTAATTTATTAATGATTAAATTTTAATCTGAAGATATGCAAAAAGACAAAAAACAATGAGTTATTTAATAAACTTTGATAAAACTTTCGGGTGAATTAGTAATTAGATTGAATGTTGGAAAACTAATCAAGATGGAAAACTCATCTAGAGAATCTCTCTAACTAAATTAAATTGCAGCTAAAAATATAACACTAGCTCATCCACTAATAATAAATTTTTACTTAGAATTTAGTTTTTACTTTTTTAGTCATTTACAATCAGACAATCATGTTTTAATTTAAATGGATATACTACAAATAAGATAGTAAATTATTTCGTGCTTAATAGTTTGATGAAGAAAGTGATAGAAACTCAGCCAACCAACAAAACAAAGTCAAACAAGCAACAAACAAAACAAAACACCAGTATGAAAAAAAAACATAAAAACCATGTCAAAAATTCATTTTAGAACAAAAAAAACAATAAACAACCTTTTTGATTTCTCCATTTGAGGCGGATTTGGAGACTCCGAGTATGGAATACAAATCAACGTTTGCAGGCCGAGAAGACATTACGAGATAAATTAAACAGTTCAAACAACTTAACAAAAAACAGCACGACCCAAGAGACAATGGCGAAGCGAAGTCAGAACGATTTGAAAGATTATAAATACAAATTGAATAAAATTATCAAAGATTCTATTGACCTTTTTTATTGGAGTTTTAGGACGGAATGGCCCAAAGATGCCAACAGCAAACGTTAGTAGTATGCTACCAATATTACTAATACTAATACCTATATGAAAGATCTTAATACTGCAAGTTTTTTGTCAAAAAATAAAAAAATAGTACGTTTGATTTTATTGATTGAAAAAATATATTTTAAAAGAACAATAAATTATAAACCAAACTGCTTTTATCATATTTTAATGAAAAATTTGAAAAATATGACGTGGCGAGGGCAGTGGCGTCACTAGGGGGTGCGGACCGCACCGGGTGACACCCTCACAGGGGGTGTCACCAAAATATCACTGTATATGTTTTTATGTCCCTCCATGAAATTATTCTTATCATTAATTCAGCCTAACCCGCCCAGCGCTCAGAAATGTATTATGAATAAAATTTTTTTCGTTCAAATCATTTTTGTATTCGACATTTATACCATTCAAATTCGACGTTCGAATTATTAGGCGCCGCGGCCGAGCACATTTAACTTGTTCGTGTTTATAAATTTTGCTAAGAATGCTGTATGTCTATGGGGTGTCATGAGAGGGGTGACACCATGAGTTACCGCACCGGGTGACACCAACCCTAGTGACGCCACTGGGCGAGGAGATTGTAAGATACTGCATCATGCAGTAGGCACCGTCTGCAAGGAGGACGCCAAAACTGCTCCTCAGATTATCTTTTTTGTATGACTCCACCATATATGTAGAACAAATGTAGTACTCCACATATGCAAAGATTTTTTAAATACCGCATTCAATTATACTAATCAGAATTTTTAATTTTAAATATTTTTCGGTTTTTCCGTAATAAGAAGCTGTTAATAATGAAAAGCTTTGACATGGTAACATGGATTTCTGGCAAAAAAACTGTTGCTGTTCTAATATGCGGTAGCAATGAAAAAGTTTTGGTCCAAACGCTTCCTTTGTCTTCTTTCAAAGATTTTATTTTAACTGAAATTGCGAAGTTTTTCCGATAAAATATAAAATTCTCCAACACCGTGTTTTAAATGACTGGCATTGAAACACACATATTGTATATATACACACACACCTACATACATATTAACACATACGCATTCACATACGCACTCACATACGCACTCACATACGCACATACACACGTACAAATTAAACATAAGACAATCATTTTTATGCATGTAATTATAAAACTTAAAGTATAATGGAAAAAATTATAACAGATCAAACATATAATTAATATAATGAATTACAAAAATTAAAATACTGATACAGTGACCAGATAACTACATGTTAATTATACAAATAAATAACTAAATTATTTTTTGAGTATCGAATTAAATTGTCTCATTCAAAAAAAGTTTTTTTAAAAACACCTTCATGTAATAATACTAAAATATCTTCGTTTATACGTGTTTATCCATTATTTGCTGCAACCTAGTCGAAGTATTTTGTAGCCCATGATCGACGTACATCTTATTAAACTCATGAAACACGGAGTGTCATCCACTTTGGATTGTCCTTTTCAGGAAGTCAAAATTGGAATTGAAGATTTTTCCAGCAGTCACGATTCACGGGTTAAGCCAGACGTTAAATATTTTCTTCTTTCACGGTATGATGGGGGTGGGATGAGCAGTTAAACGCATGCAGCGATATTAAGTAATTTTCTAGATACGTGAAGTACCATTTTTATTATATCTACTGTTTATCATTATGCTATATCGATTGCACACGTTATTAAATTCGATATACACGAAAGTAATTCAACGTTGCAGTTAGCGTGCTGTTCTTAAAATTGTTGTTAAACCCTAACCCTAAGCCGAGAAAATTTTGGACCCTTGTGAAAATTTGAACGTTTTAAAAATTTTGTTTCCAACTCCCCGTCAAAGTTGTCTAGATCCGCCATAGAATAAGTCTAAAACATCGTAACATCATGCGAACAAAATGCATTTAATAGGCTTTAAAGATAAAATCAAGCTTTCTAGATAAAAAATTCATTGAAAATATTTCCAAGATCTCACTAGAAATGCAGAAAATGAGTCATCGTATGAGTTGTAACAATGGACGAATCGTCTGCAAAGAAAAAATTTTTAATCACATTATTGTAACATCTTTTGATGAAAAAATTATTTGAAATGTATTTTTGATTTTATTTCAATTTTTTTATTTTTTGAAATGGCAGAAAAGTACATTTGTCTCATTGTCTGTTGGTTAATTTTTATAATAAAATTATTAATTAAATTACGTCTCGAAATTCCTACGTACTTTATTTCCACACTCCTTTGAAAAGTCAAAAATTTTGAAAATAATATTAACATGCAGTAGTTGAAAATTTTTAGTAAAAGAAATAACGTTACACACGCACGCGCACACACTGTATTATTAAAATCATGAAATCCAATTATATAAACCTGACAAATGTTTGGAAAAGATTCAGTAAAAAGTGACGAAGTCGAAATAACCATCGAAACAAATTTTAGGAGGAGAAAAAATATAAACAAAAAATTTATCTTATTAGGAGATTTTTCATATTGAAATAAATGATATCATCGATGATGTGTTTGATGCGGCATGTCTGGAAAGGATTAGTAGGTTGGTATTTACTTCACTCCAAAATTACTGACTTTTTTACATTTATTTTATTGTTAAACCGATTCTTTGTAATGAAAGTGCTGCATTTAAGCTCCTTTGTATGAATATTTATTTAAGGTAGTCAAAAACTCTATAACAGTTCTTTGTTAGTAATGTAAAGAGTTTTGTTGTAAACTCCTTTGTTAAGAGCATAAGCCGGAAGTTTTCATCAGAAACTAAAACTTTCTAATATTTGATATTGATAGAGCAATTTTCAATTATTAATAATTTTTAAAATTGTTGAACGTTTTAATATTCAATATGGACGGCTAAGATGGAGAAGACAGCTTAAATGAAATTTTTGAAGACGTTGTCAGAGAAGAAATAAACGAGTTCTTGGATCACAGGGACCATACCCAAAAATTGTTCAGGCTTGATACTTTCAACAGGTTCTTGAGTCAAAACAAGAAAAAATATCTGATTTCAAATTTTTACATTGAAAACATTCCAAAAGTCATCAATGGCATCCAAATGGAGAGCAAGTTTGGCACTGACAAATGGCTTGGCATACCATTGCTTTTTGAACGTCAGCGATGCAAAATACTTAAAAATATGCACGACTTCTATCACGAAGCTCTCGTTGAACGGTTTTGCAAAATAAATTTTTCCAAATGTGATAATTCCATAAATTCGGTCACGGAGAGAAATTGTTCTTAATGATTAACAACCATAAGGATTTGTTCAGCAAGACATTGGCGGATAACAAGCAGTACTTTGATCACATATCTAAAAATCATATGCCGGGATCAATTTATTGAAAACAAATTAGTGTTTGAATTGAGTTACAAACATGTTGACATATCCGTCAGTTCTCTGCCTAAATATATTTGATCGTCAACTTGAACAAATAGATTAAAATGCTATTTACTTAATAATTTTCATCTCTTCAATAAGTCAGCAGAGATTAAATTATAAGCACTCTTTTTAATTTCATAAAGTTGTTTGATCTGAAAGTGAAGTTTAAATTTAATCAAATTACTGGTATTGTAATAGTTAATAGAATTTTTAACGTGTTATAATGTAGCTGTTAAATTTCTTTATGTTTTGAGATTTAATTAGTTGTTAATTAATCTATGCTAACAAAGAATTAAAAAGTGTATGGTTGTTAAATTCGTTCAGTGTTGTAAAACACGTTTTCGATTAAACGAGCTACAAAATTTATTTTATCATTTATTGTAATTTTGTTTCTCAACGAAACGATTTCTCAGCGGTTTCCCAAGATGAACTCGCCAGAAAAAATTGTTTCTGTACACGGCATTAAGCAATTTGCCTGGCAGGATTTCGTGCCAATCAAGGAGACCAAACAATGTGATCTTTTCGTAAAAGCTTTCAAACAGAGAAATTGTTTGGAGCATTTAAATTGAAATTTTGATCTTGAAGGCTGAGGTTGACGCAAACATTGAAGCTATCGAGGACGACGCTGGAAGGTATGGGGTGGTAATGAGAAATGCATTCACACTGATCCAACGTGAGTTTCTGTTGGCAGTACGCCACGCACAGATCGTATGAATACAGCTGGTTATGTGCTGCTGCTCTGTGCATCCTCGTCTGTTTAGAGGCAAAATGTTCTCGAGTTGACCCAAATAATACGTTTAAAATAATAGAACATTTTTATCTAAACGGTATAATTTAAATATTCAAATAGTAAAACAATCAAAAACGAACAAATAAACAAACTTATTGTGCGGCTTATCCAATCGAAACCTCTCCGTCTGAACAATTGTGACTATGTTTTCAGTTCCAGGAGCCATTATTAATCCACGTTTCAAATCGGGTGGAGACCCTGGGTTGTGCACACTCACATGGACCCCCCTGCTTTGAGAACTCAAAAGACATAAGCGATTATGATAAGAAGAACCGACATTCAGTACAACCGACACTTCGAATTTGTGCACCATCCTTTGAACTCAGTGAGATAGTTCTCAACGTGTAGCAAATGTAATAATTCTGATTCCACATTTAAAAAAGTTTTCTCTGCAATCTATACTTTTAATCAAGCAATCAAAAGTGACGACACTACAATCGAGAATTAAATTTGGGCAGGTCATATATTACAAAGTTGATCAAACGTCGGCAAGTTTGATACGTAACCAGGCTCTGAAAATATTTCTCTCTACACAGTTTTTTCATAATCTGATAATTTAAAAAAAATTTTGAGCGACGTCTCTTTGTCTGTCACTTTCTAAAAAATCAAAATTTGAATTTATGAGCGGTTCTTTTGGGTAGCCAGACGCAAACGGGTCACTGTTGAGGAAGGTTATATCGGGAAAGATAATTTCTTTCTCAATCTACAAAAAAATTTACCGAAAAGTAATTCCAACGAATCTAAAATCGTTGTAATTTTTAAATCATTCTCCTTTTTAATTACAAATCATAAATAAATTTAAAAATGCTCTCATTTTAATAAAGAAAAATTATTCTAACCATTTCACCAAATTGAGTCATGACGGGCCAAAGTGAAGTAATTCGTGAACGAAATCACCACAAAAAACAGCAGCACACTTGCACATATTACAACATTAATCGTCCACAACACTCTCAAAATTCTTTTCTAAAAAAATTTGAATTTTTTTACTTCAAGTATCTTGAGTTCTAACAAAAAATTCTATTTTTGAGTTCAAACATCTTGGCACTCCCCTTATTGGTGTGGATTTGCCGTCTGATGCTGTTATGCAATGCGTGCTGTGACCGGGTTCGATTCGATGTTGTCGATTCCTCAGAATCTAGGAATAGTTTAATTGACCTTTTTTAAATTTTTTTTTATGAAAGATACCGATGCCTCAACTATCAACATATACAAACATACATGTAAACATGCATGATTACATACATTACAACAAACATTTAAAATGATACATACATGTTATATATACATACCAGTTGCTATTAAAAAGCTTGTTAAAACCAGCATAAAAACTTTTAGTCATCGGCTCGAATATCTAAAACAGTCTTCCGCTCTGTCTTAAGTCATCAAACATATCACACATGCACTTCCGAATGAGCTTAAAGACATTTTTGTTCGCGAATAGAAACTAACTGTTCAGCCGAGCTCACGCTACCTCGCGCGCTAGGGCTACGTTTGATTGCGCTCCAGCTACATTCGATTACGCTTCGGCTACATTCGATTCCAGAGCACGAGAACGTAAAAAAGTTTAATGTATATTTCATTCATCATTTAAAAAAAGTAAAAAATAAAATTTTATTTTGCAAATAAATGTATTGAATATTTTTTGTCAATAATAAAAACAAAAAGTTAAATGAATGGAAATCGGCTAAATTTTTTAAGCCTAAAGTGCCAAAATTTTGTCGAAATAAAGAAAAGTGTTAGGCAAAGCTGTATATTCTCTCCAGACCTGTACAGTCTCAACCGGGAATATCCATTGGAGGCGTGAATATTAACAATATAAGATACGCTGATGATACAGCTCTTATTGCAGATTCAAAAGGGAAAAATTGCAAACTATTGTTTTTAAACTAGTTTTTGTAAGTGAAAGGAAAGGCTTGCAAATTAACATCAACAAAACAGAGTGCATGGTTACCAGTAAAAGCAAAACCGCCGCGATCTGCACCATAATCTTTAATAGTAAACAGGTGAAACAAGTCAACAGCTTCAATATCTCGGAAGCTTGGTTACTTTAGGTTGTAAATGTGATATGGATATTAAAAGAAGGATAGCTATAGCGAAGGATGCTTATTCTAAAATGAAAAACATCCTCACCAACAGTAAAATCAGAATATTCCCAATGAGGATGTATTAAAACAGTCCGGGTATGAAAAGAGGAAATATATACAGATAACCCGACTGGGGCAGTTAAAGTTTGTTGGTCACATCATGCGGAAGGAAAGAATGGAAAATCTAACAATTACTGGAAAAATTCAAGGAAAAGAAATCGCGGTCAACAACGAATAACACTCGTGAAGTCCTTGTGTCACTTGTTGATTAGCACCACATTTTAACAACTACAAAGTGTTAAAGATCGGGTTTTGTGGAGGTCGATGGTCGCCAATGTCCTGAAGGGATAAGGCACGAGAAAGGAAAAAGAAGAGTACCAAATTCTTAAATCAGTCTTTGCGTACAATAGCGATCTCTCATTGCTTGTTTTTCATCAAAATTTGAAAAAAAATCAATCGAGTTTTTAAAATTCGTCAGTAACTTTCCAACGTAACGTTCCGGCTACATTTTGACGTTGGATGTCAATAATAAAAAAAAAAACACAGCAAACACCAAAATAAAACTTGAGTAGCGTATTTGTACAATTGTGATCTTTCAATGTTTGTGTTTCCATCAAAATTTGAAAAAAAATTGACTGATTTATCGCTAAATGCGTCAGCCATTTTTTAAAGTAACGCTCCGGCCACATTTTAATAAGAATATCACAAAGCGGAGGTTATAAAATTTTTTGGAACATCTTCCAAAGCAAATACCATCTTATAACATCTACAATTTGTTTGAAAAATGTTTGAAAAAACTTTTTGACAAAAAACAGTCGATGTAATTGTTTTTCTTAGTAACTTTATTTTTGTGATTTAAAAATACTGAAAAATATTTTGTGATTTTATTCACATTATTACCATTTATTTTCAGTATTAAAAGTGACTGCATATTGCTACACATATTTTTTTCCAAAAAACACAATCTTGAAAAAATAATATTTTCCAGAAAAAATAAATAAAATTTTGTTCAAATTAATAACAACTTCCGGAGTCGAATGGAAAGATCCGACTCCCTGGTTAATACGATGAAATAAAATAAATGTAACCGGAGCGCACGTTTAATTACATTTCGCTTTGTAAAATATTAATAATGATAATAACAATAAAAGCTTTATATGTATTTATTTAACCACAACTAACAAAAACGTTTTATCTGATAATGTCAATTTAAGAAAACATGGAGGATAATATGAGTAACAAGGTTACTAAAATATAAATAAATGAATATCTCAACAATTATTATGAATTAATAATTAGTATAAAATAATAAATGACTTTAAAGGGCAATTACGCTAATTAATAAATATATCTGTTAATATACTAATATATATATATATATATATATATATAACTATTATTATACTTTTTATATATACATATAAAATACAAATGAATACATAAATATACAATACATAAACACATATATATTTATGAAATAACATTACATGATATTTATATTATAACGGACAAATAAGCAATAACTCAACCTGCAAATTAATTGCCAAAGTTACGACACGTACTCACAACATTCAAGTAACTAACAAAATCGTTCAATTTGAAAAAAAAAATACATTATTTTAAACAATTTACATATTATTTTCAAAAAATGTAAAATTTATATAGAGAATTGTAATAAAAAAATGCAGTGCTATGAAAATTTATCATGAATGTTAATGGGTACACAGAAATTAAAACAACATGCCGCTGATGATGATGAAGTGAAAAAGAGGAGGTACTTCAAATGATTAGTTCACAAAATAATAATGATACAAATATAAAACTAGCATTTACACACACACACACACACACACACACAAAAACACACACAAACACACACAAACACACACATATATATATAATGTATGTATTAAAGCCGAGATATATTTTAAACGTTTTTCAAACCAAAGTTTGGATTTCATTAATTTTATACCAAATCATAAATTAAACTGATTCTTCATTTTGAGTAGAGGAATTGGCGGAGTTAGCTAAGCTTGAAAGTTATTAAAAATTCTCTTGAAGAGAATAACAGTTTCTCGAACTAAATTTTAGTGAAAGTTGACAAACTGATCAACACCGGCATTTAACTGGGCAGTAAAAAACAATAAGTTGGATATAAGCACGAATACGTTATAAGATGCAGTTAAAAAAATTGTCTCATTCAGATATCTGGTTGAATGATACTGCATGCATGGAGAACAAAATGGAAATTGCCGAAAATGAAAAATAGTAGGTAAAAAATTTAATGTAGATATTTTTGAATTAAATAACCAGAAATAACCGAGTGAAGAAAAGCATTATAAACCTCCTATTTATTCCGTAACAGAACTGCCTATGATAAATACAAACATTAGATTTAAGACTAAAAAAAATATATATAACTATGAAAACTCATAAGTGATAACATACATCCCAAAAAAACGCTTTGCAATATTTTGGATATTTAATTGAAACATTTAGCAGTTAGAAGCACACAAATACACATTTACAGTTGCTACTGCTGCAGTTCTTATAAATTTATATTTAAATGTTATTCAAAATAAACTTATTT
>NW_008705512.1:417468-468687 GCF_000326865.2 Helobdella robusta
TTCGGTAGAATTTATAGAATATTGTAAATATATATATATATATATATATATATATATATATATATATATATATTAGTGTAATAAAGTTTGTGTTATTGTATAAGTAGTGTTATATGTATGAATATCACAAACTCTATTACACTGATGATGGTAAAGGTTACCGATAAAAGCTTTTATGTAAATGTATATATGAAAAATGCAGTCTAAAATAATTAGAAATTTTATCATTAACTTGAATAAATTGAATAATATTAATAAAAAAATTGTTCAGAAAATTGAAAAGCTTAGTTACAAACTCAACAACGCTGAAAATGCGGTGATATACGACAGTCTGAATCCATATATACTATATATATATACTAGACGTTAGTTAACTTCTAATTAAACTTTTCAATTTTTCTAACGGTTGCAATATTTGTGAGTGTGGCACCATAATTCCGAATATATTGGTATGACGACGACCAAGTTACCGAGATGACTCACGATGCATGACAAACTGGTGCTATAAAGAATTACATGATAGAGAAACACAAAACTAAAATTACTAGACAAATCTTGAACCGCAATGTTGAAATCTTAAGTTACAATAACAACCATTATAATTTACCACTAGCCAAAATAATACTCATAGAAGAAAGACATCCGATAATAAATATTCAACAACGTGCAATTAGAATTCTTCCTACCAATAAATTTAGAAACAGAGGAATCATCGATAATGAAAACACGTTAAAGTGTTATATTAAACAAAGTTGAAGATTGTAAAACTAAATGAATGAGCGTTAAGTATTCACTTTGAACAAACAAGGGACCAACAAAGTAGAGTAGAGATGCAGTATATCTAAATTTGAGCATCTGGCTACATATACAACGTATCAATTCGAAAACCGAAGATGTTATAGTAATACCGAAACTTGAAGTGATTTACGATCAACCGTTAAAAAAATCGAAAAGCTAAATTGGAAGTTAACTAACGCCGAACTTGCTGTGATTTTCATCAATATTTGCATTTCTTATATATATATATATATATATATATATATATATATATATATATATATATATATGTTGGTAATAGACCATAATTTTTACAATATTCTATAAATTCTACCGAATGTATTAACTTAAATTAATTAACGCCAAACATTCGGCAGAATTTATAGAATATATATATATATATATATATATATATATATATATATATATATATGAGCGCTTAACAAAAGCCAATATCTAGATAAACTTCATAGTCATCCTTATGTGTGTGTGTGTGTGTGTGTTGTGTGTGTGTAGTATTAATCCAGTCAGGCTTATTTGTCTGAACATGGGTCTAATTAATAACAAAATTTCAAGTCAAAATTTTAGGTAAAACTATACATAAGTACTGCATATACTGTACTACATACATACACGCACCACACACGCACACATTTACACACACAAGCATACTTCTGTTTGTGCCTGTGTAAAGAAATTGCAAAACACGAATGAAAATGAATTGTTTATATGTTAATTCGTAACTAATTTTTGGACTAGATAACAAAAGTATTCTCAACCTATATAAATAATTCTTTCAAGTTAGAGGGAAAAATAAAAAAAAACTTTAATGTTTAATTAGAAAGCTGATCATGATATTTAAAAAATTATTTGTTTGAAATAACCTAACATGACTTCATCAAGCTCAGTTCGTTGATTACACACGGAAGTTTATGTACAATTAAAATTTTGTAAAATCTGATAGACGCCTGAGTCGATGCCTGTTGCATTTTCCATCATTCATTTGCATTGCTGTCCATTGGAAACAAATTTAGACGGTAGGATTCTGAAATCGCAATATATTTTTCATTTAAACCAATGTTTTTTATATAATATACATTGTATATCATATTTGTAAATGCATTTAAATTTACATTCCATCCGTTACTAATATCTTCGTTAAGTTTAGAAAAAAATCGAGCATGATCATGACTAAACAATAGCTATTCAAAATATATGTCTTAATTGATTATAATGCAGTCTTACTAATGAAATGATGCTTTGTCGATAATAAGACACATTTTAAATTTTGCTATAATTGAAACTGCAACTACTTTTTTCTAAAACAGCTGAAACTCGCAAATTTTTCTGGTTACTGTAATTAAGACAGCATGCATAGATTACAAGAAAGATCAAGTAGAATAAAAGCAGTGCATTACAGTGGCGGATTTTGGTTCCTCGTTTTGAGCAGTTTTTTAAATTTTTATTAAAACTCGGTAAAATTCAGTTTTTACATACGATAACATCGTTTTATGCAACAATTTGCGCCATAAAAAATGTTAAACTACCAAAATTTGAAACTTTTGACACCCCCTCAAATCTTGTTTTGGCCCCCCGTCAACGTTGTCTGAATCCAACTGTGGTGCATTATATACGGTTGTTCTGAACAAAAGTTGTAAGCTGACTTTTTTCAAATGTTCAAATGCAAAAAATTCCAGCTGATGAATCTTCAAAGACTGACGTAAAACTGCGCCAAATTTGAGAAGAATGTTCATGTTAAAGGATGGTTCTAGAACAGAAGGGCCAGGATTATGGTGCGCTAAAATCCTGGAATTGTGGAAAAAAAGGACATCTACGACGAAATTGTAAACAACGCCCTAGAAACAATTACTGTCGTCATAGTGCAGCAACATGGCACAAACGGAGGCGGGAAATGAGAACCAATTTCGCGGGGCAGAAGTTGGCTGGTAAAATTGACGCCCCTAGTACCGTGATTAATGTCTCTAGACTGCAAATTCAATACGACTACCAATTCTACCTGGTTGAGCAAACGACGACGTAGAAATTAAAGTAAAGTAGAAATAGTAAAAAATTGGCCAAGTCTGAAAGATAAAAATGATTTGCACAGTTTCCTCGGATTAGCTATATACTATCGACGTTTCGTAAAGAATTTTGCAAAAGTTGCACGACCACTACATCAACTCACGGAAAATGATCTAGCGTTTGATTGGAATGAGTTATGTGAAGTAGCTTTTGAACGACTAAAAAATGAATTAAATGAAGCCTCTTGTTAGCATATCCAATCCGAGGTAAACCATTTGTGTTAGATAGGGATGCAAACAACTATGGAATTGGAACGGTTTTGTCACAATATGTTGACGGAGTAGAGAAGGTTTTGGCCTGTTACGACAAAAGTCTTACAATGCCTGAACTAGAAAAGTCACTAGAAAAGTGTTGTTAGCGATGGTCATGGCAACAAAACATTTCCACAAGTACCTCTACGAACAAAATTTTTTTCTTCGAACGGATCATGCAGCAAGTAGTTTCTCAATTTCAAAGATCCAGAAGAACAGGTGGCACGATGGTTAAAACGATTACAAATGTATGACTTTAAAATTATGTACCGTAAAGGAACCTCCAAAAACAATGCCGATGCTTTTCTCGTCGACCTTGACTGGAAGAGAAAGTACAAACAGAAGATGTACGGAAAATTACAATACATGATAGACACCGAAAGAACTGGCAAGCGCGCAATCTGCAGACAAAGACTTACAATACGTCATTGACCAGCGACCTGAATGGCAAGATATATCTGAGTTCGGTTGGTCGTTGAAAAACTACTGAGCACAGTGGGACTCCTTGCATTTAGAAGATGGATTGCTTAAACGGAAATGGGAATCAATAGATAGATTGAAACATCGCATGCAGATTGTGGTACTTATGAATAAAACCAGGAGGACATCTTGAAGTTAATGAAACGCTTGACAGAATATGTGAGAGGTTCTACTGGATTAACGCTCGGGAAGATGTGAAAAGTTGGTGTTAAAAATGTAGTACGTGCGCTGCAGTGAAAGGTCCCAAAAAGAGGTTACGAGAAAAAAATGCAAATCTATAATGTTGGTGTGCTCTTCGAAAGAATTACTATCGACGTTGCCGGACTAATTCCTGAATCAAATGATGGAAACCGTTACATTCTGGTTGTAGCGGAATATTTTAGCAACTGGCCGGAAGTGTATCCGTTACCAAATCAGAAGGCTTGTACCGTCGCTGAAAAATCGTAATGAACTGGATCAGTCGGTATGGTATTCCCATTGAGTTGCATTCAGACCAAGGTCGAAACTTCGAGTCACAACTGCTTGGTAAGCTGTGTCAATTACTGAGTATAAAGAAGACAAGAATAACTCCTCTCCACCCTCAGTCAGACGAGATAGTAGTAGTATAATAAGATCCCAGCAGAGTTTAGAAGTTATATTGTCTTTATTTTTCACTCAAATTAAACGAACTCTTTTCTTAAATTTTGTATGAATTTATAAAGGTTATAATATACTTATTAATTTTGTTTGGTTCAAAATGTAACATTAAGTAGTGTTTTATTTTAAAAACTAATTTGACTTTGGTCAAATGTTGGTTCTTCATTTATGTTGCTCAATTTAGATAACGTCGTTTGCACATACTTTCTTGATCTCCTGTGTTTGATGTCACACATAAAAGTTAAAAATAAAAAAAACAAGTGTGTGTGTTGTGTCATTGTGTGTGTTTATTAACTTAACTTGCATTTATAAAATATTTGTAAAGGCCCTCTGTGTGACTGTACAAAACTAACAATGACGAAATGGTAAAATGTTTGCTTTTACGCCGTACTGCCCAAAATTGTACATTTCAATAGAATTGTCAACTCGTGATCATCATCAATGCCGATTGCAGGATTTCAATGCTAGCGACAATGCAACAAAATATTTCTACTGTAACAGGATTGTCCGTGTATGGAACGCTTTGCCGGCAGAAGTGGTTTCCTCAGCTTCGCTTACAATTTTCAGAAATCATCTACTATCTATTGACTTAAATAAATTTTTGAATATAATCTTGATATTGTCAGATTGAGAATTATTATCTTTTCGTATTATGTGCTTATCCAATTTTGTCGATTAACATTTTCACCAAGCTACCATTGTCATTCACCCATTAATTATAGCCATCAAACTAAATTTTTTTATTACACCAACAAAGTTATTTGTTACATGTTAAAAATTTACTCTTGTACATAAATAAACATATCAAATTCCATTGTAATCTTACAGTTATTACGTATTTATCTTCAATATTGTTATGTTGCCTCATTCATTATTTGTATTATTATGCGGTGATTTCTGTTAATATCTTGTAATTTAGATTTAATTCATTGACGTGTGTTTATTCTTTTGGAAGCTATTTCTTCTTTTTTCTGACTAGATAAGTGGTCTGTTATGGCCCTCTGGTCAGTTTGTCATTAAATAATTAAATAAAAAAATAAATGAAACCACACTACAAATCACAAATAAGAAAATAGTAACCAGTTTTGAGCTCGACGTCAATAGTTAGTTCGGAGCAGTTGATGGCAAGGTGACCCATCCTACCGCAGTTGGAACATGTCAATATTTTAATCCCCGCCACAGCTGGAGACATGCCTTCAATGATGTTCAGAGCTGGATCACAAAACTGAAGCTGCTGTTGGAAGTTGTTGACGTGTTCAACGTAAGTAGTTTCGTGATGATGGTTAAGATGATTGAAGCGAGGTGTAGGAGAATCAAGTATATGCTGTTGCGGCTGCTGTAGATGGATGTTTTGTTGCTGATTGACAAACTGTTGGTTCTGCAACACAGCGCTTTGAAAGTTGTTACGCTGTTCAGGAAAATTTGTTGAAATGTCGTGGCCATTATTAAAATGTCTATTAGTTGACAAATTTGGCATTAAAATATTGTTGAAACTTTGATGTTCTTTAATCTCTGAATTATTATTATTATTATGTGTTACAATGTTGGGTGAAGTTATAAAATCAAGTGAATTATGAAAATTGTTAGATTTGTATGATGTTGTATTCAAGTGGCTACTTTTGTTGATGGTGTCGTTACATAAAGAATTGTTCGCAAGTGGAAAGGTTGGAAAAAGATTTTGATGCTGCCAAAGTTGTGTTGGTTGATAAAACTGTGGAGGTTGTTGTATCAATGGTTGCTGTTGCAACTGCGCAGACAGATAATTGACTGGATGATAATAAGCAGGATATGTTGGTTGTGCAAACAAATTTTGAGATGAGTTTTGCTTTTGTTGCAGTTGTAGTTGTTGTTTGTTGACGTGTGGTTGATGCATACTCTGCTGATTGAAGTGATGTGGTGGAATTTGATGGTAGTACAGGGGCGGGTTGCACGCAGGCGGCAAAAATGATACTGAATAAATGAATAAATTATTGCTGACATTAACGTTGGTACTTTCATTGTTGCTGCAAACATTTTGAATGTTGGTGAAAAAATTTCGTTCTAGTGGGACGCTGCACTGATAACATTTGATGCTTGTTTGTCTTTCGCAATCATATCTAACATCAGTTTGCATGTCATGGAGTTTTGTGGTGGTAGTTGCCACGGGCTTGTGTGGCTCATGAAGTGAGTGAGATATGGATGATGGTGGTGATAATAATGATGGTGAAGATAACAACGAATACGATGAAGATGGTGGAACCGTCGATAACGGTAACTGGCAATTTTTTTCTTCCAATCCTTCCACATCTGAGCCAACAATAGAGGCAATGTTATTGTTATCATTGAAAATTTCATTTGGATCAATCATGCTGTTGAAATTGATGGAACCATAAAAGTTGGTGTTGTAGAAATCAAGCACTCTACCTTTTGAGAACATACTGCTGCTATTTGTGCTGTTCACTACTTTTCTTTCTTTCTCATGAGGCTTGGCATTGTTGTTCCTACTTGCATTGAAAACATCTGCTTGCTGGCATGATGATGATGATGATGATGATGATAAACAAAGTGCTGATGAATAAAAAGATGATGATAAAGATAATGAAGATGGTCTTGGGGAAATAGTTTTTCCTATGCTTTTGAAGGAGCATCCAGTATTGTCATTTTCAGAATTAAAGTCATTTGAATTGCCAATAAAATTAATGCTATTATTGTCATCACTAGGGAAAACATTCGTGTTTTTGTCTGCATTTTGATGAGAGGTGGTGGTGTGTTCATGAGAAACTTTGATCGGCGAAACAATGCATGTTGTTATTTGATGGTGTGTTGATGCTGGTTGCTGCGGTTGTTGCTGCTGTTTTTGGTGTTGTTGCTGCATGAATGCGTCCGTCACAGTTGTCAAGGAGATTGGATTCTTGTCAATCAGTTCCTCCTGCTGGTGATTTGAAGGTAATGAAAGAACGGACGGCGTAGTTGTTGACGTAACAAATGTTTTCCATGTTGTTGTTGTTGATGATGATGATGATGTTGATGTTGTGATTCGTTGTTTGTTAGAGAATGTTGCTGGAAGACGCTTTTCCTCATTTGCTGAAGCAGTCACTGACAAAGATAATATTTCCGTTTTATGATTTTTCATATCTTTTTAAATGAATTCAAATGATTTAAAAAAATCCTTTCAACCTTTTATTAATATCTAAAACAGTTTTGAATTAAAAGAGCAATATTATGAACAATAATGAAAACCATTCAATATGACATTTAATGAGCAATGTAACATTCCATTAGTTGTATTTTGAAGCAAAACCTCAATTTTTAAAACCAAAAAATTTCAGTTCTCATTGTGAATTTTTCATTAAAAAAATTCGCATCTTAAACTCAACCCCTGAACGTTTTCGACATTTCAATTGTCTATATAAAACTTCTCATAGATGAATTGTGAAAAGAAAGAAATACAGGCAAGAAATAAGCAATTTAATTTTTAATAATATATTTTTCTTAACTGTAAAAAAATTTAAAAAAATATATAACTACGCATATTGTAAAATATAAACTTGTTAAAAATTAAAAACAAGTGTTTTCATATTTTTCATAAATATATTCAACAATGCATCAGTTAACAAATTAAATATGTACCTTTATTTGAATCACTGGTCTTTGATTTCAATGTTGGAGAAAAATGAATAAGAGAAGATGGCTGAAAAGAACAAAAGTTAATTTTAATGTGTAAAAAACAACGATAGTTATTCTGTGCTGTAAAATACTTATGCAAAAACCCTTCAAATAAAATTAACCTTGCTATAATTTTTCATGTGTAGTTTCGTCATTCGATATTTTTTTCTTAAAAAATTTTAACTATCTATAAGTTCTATAAGCTGACTTATAAATTTAATAATGCATAGGGCAAAAAGTTGGTATTGGTGAAAATTTTTCAAGCTGCAGCAATGTTAGAAGTGGGTTCCTTAAGGATCAATATTAGGACCTCTGCTATTTGTAATTTACATTAACGATATTGATCAGGGAATAAAAAGAAGAGTAGAAAGCAGAGATTTGATTGTCACGTTAAAGCTGCATAGGGCACAGGTCCAACCTAAGTTAGTGTACTGTGTTGTTTAGCTTGGAATCCAGATTTGCAAAAGGACAAATATACGCTTGAGAAAATTCAAGGAAGGGCAACGAGAATGATCAAAAAGAGTCAAGGTGTGTCATGAGAACATATTGAAAGTTTGTTGTTTGACAACATTAGAAAAAAAGAACAAAAGAAGATTTGATTCAGACATATAAAATCATCACTATAAAAAAGAATTTGAAATCAGCAACATTTTTTGAGCTGAAGCTAAACAATAAACTAAGGTTAAAAAGTGAAAAAAGAGGGCATAAATGTAAGTTATTCAAAAAAAGCTTAAGGACGATGAAGCAAAAATTTTTCGACTGTAGAGTAGTCAATGAGCTAAACAAACTAGGAGATGAAATAATATATGCAGAAACAACTAATAACTTCAAAGCACACTTGGCAAAAATAGGATATTGAAATCTCAGAGTGGTCCGGTCCTGTTACTCGGACTTCTTGGATCATTATAAAAATCTTTGTTGGTATTTTATGTTATGTTAAATATACCATTAACAACAATTCTTTATCTATAGATCTATGTTTCCTTTGAAATTATTACTAAAGCATTTTTGTAACCGTAAAATTGCAGAGTGCATTTTTGAATGCGAGGTTAGATTACCGCATTTACCGCACAGATCGAAATCCATGCTTCAGCTCATTCAGAACTTTTGAAATTATATTTTAAAAAGTGCTATATAAATATTAATATATTATAACTGATTTGATTAACATGTGTTAGAAAACTGGAAGTTACCCATCAATTTATAAATAAGCAATAGTTATACCGTTGCCGAAGCAGCCATTATCTGAAGCAAATAACCTTCGGAACTTTCGGCCTTTTTCAAATTTAGCATTTGTTGCAAAGATTGTTGAAAGAGTAGTATCAAAACAAATATTAAAAGGTATTATCAACTCTGTTTAATGTATCTGATTCGAAGTAGGTGTCATTGCTTGATATGAGTGCAGCATTTGATTGCGTTGATCATAATATACTAATGCGGTGGTTGTCAGAGAAAACGAAGCTGATTTCAGCGAAGCTGATTTCAGCTATGATAATTTCAGCGAAGCTGATTTCAACGAAGCTTATTTCAACGAAGCTGATTTCAGCGATGATAATTTCAGCGAAGCTGATTTCAACGAAGCTTATTTCAACGAAGCTGATTCCAACGAAGCTGATTTCAGCGATGATAATTTCAGCGAAGCTGATTTCTGCGATGATGGTGAAGATGATGACGTCGATGATGCTAATAATGATGTTAGGGATGACGATGATGATAATATTGCCAATATTGCGACGACAATTATGACAATGTCATTATTAGTGGGGACGACATTTGTGTTCATTTTTGATTTAAACAGTTTGTGTTTATATTTTCTATATATTTAAGACACTTTATGTAAATGTTACGGATTTGCAATTTCAATAAAGGATAATAAAAATGATAATTTTACTTGTTTTTATATAAAAATATTTAATAATATTACTTACGTACAGCTACTTCTGAGTCTAAGTTTTTTCCAATAAATCGTTAGAAATAATTATTAATCTTTTAATTAAAGAAACCTTGATTAAATGGCGTTTTTTTGTTTTGTCTTTAAGTTATGGAATATCAGGTACAGTGTTGAAATTTTTTGATTCTTATTTGCATGGCAGAATAAAGCAAATATTTTTTCAAAATGAATATTTTAATAAAGAAAAAATGTTAACAGGGGTATCTCAGGGATTAGTTTTGGGCCCATTTCTTTTCTTGCTTTATACTGCTGATGTTTTTGATGTTACTGAGAGCTATGATATGAGAAGTTATGCTTATGCGGATGATATATAATACATACATTTAATGTCGAGTGCATCATTTGAAATGTTTGAAGTCTTAGCTAGCTAACAGACTGAAAGATGCTCTCTCTGCAATTAACACTTAGATGGCCCAAAATGGTATAAAATTAAACAAAGACAAAACCAAGTTACTGCCGATAAATACGTATAGTCACTAAAGATTGATGATTCTGTTATTAAATTTGAAGAAACAGCAACGATTCTTGGGTTTACGATAGATACCAATTTATCTATGCAAGAACACACTAGGCGTATGGTCAAGTCGTGTTTGTTTCAATTTCGTCAATTACGGCAAGTAAAAAAGTATTTAAACAAAGCGACCATGGTAGCGTTGATCCATTCGTTTGTTCATTCACGATAGAGCTACTGCAACAGTCCAACAGCCTATTGTATGGAAAATCGAGAAATGTGGTTGAAATGTTGTAATTTGTTCGAAATAGAGCTGCTAAAGTGGTAATGAATGGGGGGAAGTTCGATCATGTTTCTCCAATCATCAGGAATTTACATTGGCTGTCGGTAGAAAAAAAGGATCGTGTTCAAAATATGTGTGTTGATGTTCAGATGTTTGAATGGTCCTACTCCACAATACTTGTCGAATATGTTTGCATTCAAGGATACGAATTCACAGAACTTTGTTTTAAGATCAAATGATCAGAACTATTTAAAAATTCCGGCAAATAAATCGAAAATTGTGTCGAGAAATTTTGCTGTTTATGGACCGAGGATATGGAACAATCTTCTTTACACTATCTGCAGACCTGGAATATCACTTGTGCGGTTTAAAAAAGAATTAAAGACTTCTTTATTTTGATATTTTATTTGATGAACAATATTATAATTGATAATGTGAACTAAAGACCGTTATATTTTTTATTTGTATTTCGATATTTCTTTTTGTGAACAATATTACAGTTGATAATATTTGACAGTGCTTTTGAGTAACTTTTTGAAAAGCGCTCTATACATTTTCCTATAATCCTTTTATTTTCTAACTCCAAATAACAAATATTAATAATAATAATAATAATAATAATAATAATAATAATAATAATGATAATATATATATATAAAGTTATTAAATATGCATGTATTATGACTTATATGTATATGCCCACGTACCCATCATTTTTCAATTAATTTATACAATTCGTTTCAAACAAATTTTTTGAAATAAAATGTAACATTAAAAAATTTGTTTAATTTAAATTAATTTTATAATTTGCATTTACAAAAAGTAAATTTCAATTAATAAAGCAGTATAAAAAAATAAATAGTAGACGGCAAAAATGTTGGCAACAACTAACATGAGGTCTGAGCAAAACGTTTTTGTCGTCAGATGTCAGTTGGCTGATGATTTTCGGGAAGTGTTCGTCCAAGAGTTTGGCTGGCACTGCATGGTGTTTCACATCTCAAGTAAATATATTATATACTAATATAAAACTATGAAAAATAAATATATCAACATAAAATATGAAAAAAATGTTCATATCGTTGATATCAAAATAGGTAATAATTCTTACCTTTCATTACGTTGCCATCACTCCTGACTTCATAATTTTTTTCTGCATTTTTAAAATCTATCATTTTACACAAACAATTGTTGAAAACAAAATCCTCATCATGTTCATCCTTAACAAATTTATTTGATCCATTAATGTGGATAACTTTTACATTGTCTACACTATTGTTGCCAACGTTGAAGTTATTGACATCACCCTGAGAGTAGAATGAAGTTTTCTTCGCGTCGGGACTGCCTAGTGGTGTATGGTAATCTTCAGAGCAGGAACTTTCAAGACTGGAAAGGTGAGCTGGTGAGACGAGATGGACATTGTCATACTTTGCACTTGTGGGCGCCTCTGCTTCAGAGGAACAATGTTGTCGTTCTTTACTCAGTAAGAAAGTTATTTGTTGAAGTTGGGATGCCGAATGTTCCTGCTTGCCTGGTATGGTTTCAACGCAGGATGATGTTGTGATTGTCGGGACCAAACTTGTAAAAGATGTAGATGAAGTTATAATCGCGTTGACCGATTTACTGGCAGATGATTCATTTTTTGTGGTAGTTGCACTGATGTAATCAGTTGAAGAGGATATAATGCACTGTGAGCCGTCATGTGATATTTTACTAAGTGCATCAGATGAAAATGGTCTGGAACTGCTGCTCTGGTCGTCAACAGCGTCAACAGGCATCAATTCAGGTTGCAGAGAAGTGGTGTTAGCAGGTGGTGAAATAAATTCCACAGGTTTTGAGTTTTGGGAATTGAAATTTCTGGCAGATTTGCCAACAAATGTTGAACTATTATTCGGCTGTTGTTCAGAATGTATCAGATTTCTGAAAAAAATTAAAAATTATTTATGAGAATCAAAGACCTAAGCCTTAGTATTTAAAATGAATCAAGAAAATGAAGTTTTTACAACTTTTCTTCTACTTTAGTTCACTTTCAAAAAATAGCAACAATTTGAAGCAAAGTTTTTACAGCTTTTGAGTTATTCCAAACAATGTTCACATCTGATCTCAGCAACCTCTATTTACTTCACGGTTTCGTAAATAAAAATTTTTACTTTGAAACTTTTAAAAAACGTTCCATGAAAAGAACAACCATCAAATCGATATTCTAGATTTATTTAGCTATTCATTTTTATAGCTAATCCACATTTTACACAAATTTTTACGGAATTTAACTTCCTCTCTTCAATTAAAATCAAGTAACATAAGCTTTTTAACATAAATGAAAAAAAATTAGAATAGAGATAGAGGGTGAAAAAAATCTCAAAATTGCGATCCATTTTTACTTTTGTGGCAAATTTTCCATGATAAATTTCATGACTCATCTCAAATTTCAAACTTCAGTCATATTCCTGGGCATGACATAAAACTGCATCCCCGCTGCCTTGCGTGCTTTTGAGCAAAGGGCTAGGCCCACCGCTTATAACTGGTGGTTGTCGTCAGTATGGGTGTCCGGATGTGAAAAGTTTCCCCAAAATTTATTCCATGCCATTACAAAAAACAATTGCCTCTAGTCCCCAGCAGGACTTAAGTGGTGCTGAGAATCCATGGGAAGTATACCGAAATCCTGCGTCGTAAATGATCGTAAATGAAATGGAAACAACTGATCGCCTATATTGATGCAAAAAATTGAAGGCAAAGAAAACAAAGTCCTACCTCGGGAGAACTGGGTCTCTGGACGCTAAACGATGATTGATTGATATTTCTATTAAACAGCCTGCAAACCGCAGTTAAAATTGTTAGCGCTCTTTTTAATATTTACAATATGCCTAAACCCATGCCTAGCCTGATACATGATGGTTCTTGTAATTCTTTTACTTCAAATTCCCGAGATTTACCCACAATTGCGTAATGAGCCATTTGGAAAGAAATTAGCAATAAATATAGCTTTAAATTAACTATATTGATAGCATCAGCAAATTTCAATCTAATGCGACATTACTTAATTAAGAAATAATAACAGCTCCTCAAGAAAGATGCTGTTTGAGAAAAAGTTGGATAAGAATTTATGCACCCACACAAACACACGCACGCACAAGGCACAAACGCACGCACACATTGATATTAAATTCATTTAAAATTTGAGTAACTATTAAACCTGATAATTTGCATTTTACTGTTGAGCTTTTTTTTGGCTCCCACAGTCAGCATGCAGAGATCTTCTTCTTTTAAATTCAATAACTGCGATAAAACGTTAACAGTTAGTAGAGTAATATGTATGTCTATATTAAAATTATTTGCGAATGTTAAAAAAAATTCTTTTCATAATCCATTGCATGGTGCATCGCTCAGGATTGTTCAACATCTTATCAGACCCAGACTATCCACTGCATTGCTTGGTTATCTACTCTTCGGGCAGTGTTGTATCTAACTTGATTTTTTGTTCTATTCTTTAAAATGCAGTCCTGTTTGTCATACACTATCTCAAGCATCTACACGTTTTTAAAATTAGCTCTTTATACCCATTTCCTCATAGAGTACACGTTGTAACAAAATATCGAGTGCATCCTTTAAGAACAAAATGAATATGAGAAGCTAGTAAGAGGACGAACTTGATGCCAGGTGTACTTGGACAGGTGGTCCGAATATTTGTGCAGCCTCACCTCCTTCAACCATGAAGACACTGACTGATTGTTAAGAAACAATATTGAAGAATGTGATGATGATGCTGTTGTTGATGATGAAGATGATGGTGAAGAAGATGATATGGTCGATGGTGACAAAGATGAGGATGAAGAAGGGACTGATGTTAACAATAATGAAGTTGGTGTAGTAGTAGTAGTAGTAGTAATAGTAGTAGTAGTAGTAGTAGTAGTAGTAGTAGTAGTAGTAGTAGTAGTAGTAGTAGTAGTAGTAGTAGGTGATAACTTTGGAGTGGTTGTTGATTTTGTTGCAGAAGGTGATGTTGAAGAAGTTTGTAGTGCAGATGATGTCTGTTGAAAATTCAAAAGAGGTATTGCTGAGATGTTTCTTTCTTCTGAAGTTACTGAATGAACATTGCTTGGTGAAGGCATGTAAGACAATGTAGATGATGAAGATGATAACGATGCTAAAACTGCAGATGATGAAAATGATGGATATGAAGATAGCAATGGAGTTGCTGATGTAACAAGTTCACCCAAAAGAAAGTTACAATTGATGTCATTATTAATAATACATTCACTGCTTGAACGAAGATTATGAATGGAAGTCGTAACTGCTGCACATGATCTGGGTGGTGCTGCCGATGATGATGTAGTTGAGGATGGAGATAATTTGGATAAAAATAAGGATGATGCTGATGCTGATGAGGATGTTGGTGATGATAATGGAAACGTTGTTTGCAATGTTGATGATGGTGATAACGTGGTCAACAATGAAGTTGTCAATAAAGTCGATGGTGGAGATGATGGCGATGATAACGCGATCATCAATGAAGAAGATTCTGGTGGCGATGATGTTACAAATGATACAATCTTTGAGTCTGTTTTCCCTGAGTAAATAGATAGATGAAACAAATAACACAATGTTGCCATCATCATACACGCCAACGGCACCTACAACCGCCTAGAGATGCAACAATGATATCTAAAAACCATAGATATCTGTAAATATGTTTAAAAACATCGATCCGCCCATGACAAACACGGATTTTAGAAAACATTGGCCGGTTAGAAAACACCAGCAATGATATAATGGATGTTTTCTCCATGGTTTAATTATCCCATTGGTCACATAACTTGTTGAACTAAAAAATGTAAATAATTTGTATCACCAGAATTTTAAATAACTTCTTTACAACTTTTAAAAGAAAACGGCTATAGTTATGACATTATGTAAATGTTAAAATATGCAGCTTAAATGCTTAATAGTCCATTTGGAGTTTGAATTTGGAATTCACTTTATAAGTAAGAATAAAAAATCATCATTCAAGCCTGGGATATTTTTAATTGTTTATAGGTGAATAAGTCCCAAAGTGCAGCGTTTCATTTTTTGTTAACTTAATTGTTGTACTGAGATTTTTGTTTTAATTTCGTCATCTATGTTTTTGAAAGTTGTTCGTAAAGTACGGATGTCAACCAGAGCGTCGGAGTCTGAAATTTTTGCCGCAGTCTGAATTTTTTGAGAGGCCGGAGTCAGAATTTTTTGTAAAGTATTTTTTGTTTAGCACTGATAAAAAGATAAAATAATGATACAAAAGTTGAACCCGGAACCCTAAGCCGAAAATTGTTCACTCGGTTCCGACACACTGATGTTTTTTTGCAAATATCTATGATACAACGTTTGCATCCCTATAGCCACCACCATAATCATTATTATTATCATTACAATCATCACCATCATCATCGTCAGGATGTTATTGTTTAATGTTTAATTTATCTTCTGTTGATAAAAAACAGAACAGAGTGTTGTAGCAGTGAGATAAGAAAACAGAATGTGGCTTACTTTTAAAAAAATATTTTATTAATTCTCACTAAACAGACAAACAAGTCAAGCAAATGATATAGTGAATGTTATACTAAACGTTACAGGTGATCATAGTTAGAAAATAATTAGGACGTATAAAATTTTAACAATGTGTTACTTCATGAATGTTGACATTTCGCAGCATGCTAAAATAACGTTACGCTTTTCATGAACGCTCAGAAAAACAAAGTTATTACATTTATAGTGAGAAATATTTTGAAAATTCAGATAAAGGTTGAAATAACTGATTCAACTAATTTCCTACCTGAGGTTCCAGTTGGCAAGTCAATATGGAGTGATGGATTGTATATCTCGTGATGAATGAAGTAATTAGGATGATGATGATGTGTGAACATTCTGTTGCTGTGATTTAAATTAGATGAATGATGATGATAGTGGTCTGCATGTAAATTGTTGATGTTATCAACATCAGCAATGTGATCAGTCTCATCAACATTTTCCTCATCATTTTCGTTCTCCACGTTAGCTTCACAGCTGAGAACTTCTTCAGGATTCTGGTGCAATTTATACAAATATACAAAGTTTTTTTTAAGGTACAATCTTATCCTAATTAATGGTGGTTTATTATTTATAACATTTCAGCCTAAGAACAACCAATTAAAACAACATACAAATTCAAGATTATTTTAACTATTAACACCAACCATCCTTTTTTCAATTCATCATCTACGTCTTATCATAAATTCATCAGCATTCCTCGTTTCTTCATCAACATTCATTTCATTATTAAGAAGATCTGTTTGTAGGTAGATCTCATCCTCACATGTCAGCTACGTTCTTGCACTTGTGACTTATCGTATATACTTGATCTTTTCACCAAATTTCTTTTTTATCCATTGAATGTAAACATTTGTTAATGAATGAATTTTTTGTGCTGACAGTTCTTTTAGGGCACAACTTACTTGACTTAGGAAAACTGTTGAAAATCTCTTGTAATTTCATCGAAAACAAAATGTTAAATTGTACAAAAAGTGATAAGATGAATTTTGTTAAATTAAAAAATTTAGTCCCAAAACTTTGTAAAACTTATGAAAATAAATACTTGCATAAATTGTTCTCTGACCATAAAAAAAAACAATAAACTAATTTGAAATGTCAATTCTTCAATTGGTTTTCTTATTATTCTTAAATAGATTCCAATATGTAGTTATATACATAACACAAATTCATCTTCTTTTTCTTTAAATCTAGGTGTTTCTCAAGGTTCAATCCTCGGACCCATTTTTAGAAATGATTTCGTAAATTCTTCCAACATTTTAAATTAATTCTTTTTGCTGACAACGCTACAACCCTTCACTCTAATTCTAATATTGATACTCTTTATATATGTCCTTAATAAAGAGCTTGATGGGCTTTATAACTGGGTAGCTTTAAACAATTTGAGACTAAATTTAAGAAAAACATGTTTCGTACTACTTGAATCTAAAATACGAACTTGAAAATACAATTCACTTTTACACTGATTGCAGAGCATCAACATAAAAATAAAATATATGATGATTATTCATTAATAAAGGAAATGCTAAGACTCAAAATATAAAAACCCATTACACTTGCAACTTTTGAATATTTAAAATTTTGAGTCTGTAAAGTGGTAAACATCTTTCATAAAAAAAAAGTATTTACAGATTTAAACAGGTACCAACTCTAAAATAGTTACAACTGGTCAATGACAACCGAGTTCTTCATTTTAATAAAAAAAAGTATAATAGTCCAATATTTTAAATAAATTTTTAGTTTCTCAGCTAATGCAATTTTTGTTTTCTAAAATTCAATACCTTTAAAATTAATTTTATCTTATTAAAACTAACAATAACAATAAACTAAAAAGAAGTTCAATTCAATAATTATCAGATAATTTTACAGACTGATTTGTGTTTGTGTGCTCAATAAAAAATTCATTTTTCAATTCATTAATGTTTTTATAAGACTTCATTTTTATTAAATTATTCCCTCAGAAACACAATTATGACTGATGTGTGGCGAATAGAACATCATATGAGAAACATAAAATTGTAAACTTACAAAATAAGAAATGGTTAGGAACACTCGCTGAATGTCCATCAACATGTTTGACAGCATAATTCTCTGCTTGAACATGAAGGATGGATGATAAGCTGCCAACATCATGAACAATAAAACATCATTTTTAAAATCCACATCCTCGGTCTGATAGGCATTCGAGCAAGTTAGGATGTTTTTGTGAATGTTTGTGATAATTTGAAACAATTTGTCAGCACATTTGGTATTTGATGAATGCAATAAAGAAATAAATTTAATTAAATTTTGAATAAGTGGTTTGTTAAGTAACAAAAAATTATCGTTATTGTTTCTAAATTTATTAACAATGTTTTCATAATCCAAAACGTTATTGGCTCTTTTTTCTTCATCCAACAACTCAATGCTTGCGTCTTTTCGACCTTTATCTTCCAAACATGCGCCAACAAATCTCAATTCGTACGGCAGGCAGAGTTGAATCAAACTGCAAACCAGTTTAATACGATCACAGCTGCTGGCACTGATGAAGTAGTTCAGTATTTTTTCACTCATGTCAGTCATGTCGGATAATGACAAATGAATCAATTTCATATTGACAAATTAAAATAATTGTAGTAACGCAATTGAAACGCTGTACAAATATTACAAATATAAAAAAAAATAAAATCAATTATAATGCCAGAGCACAATCGAACAACTATAACATCATCAGGTTAGAATTGTTTACTGCAGAGTGTAAACAAACATGGCTCCTAATCTATTACATTAACAATCCTGTCCAGTTAAACAAAATTTTAAACTAGAACATCGATGAAAATCTGGTTCATTAGAACACGGCGTTGACCCAAAAATTTGTTTAATTTTGTTTCTGAAAAATCGTCTGGACACGGATTAACAGCCTATCATATGACTCAGAAAAATGGATCCTGGAGAGGAACTTTATTTTGATTTTCCAGAGTGCCTAAGGATCTGATTTGCTCGAATCTACCATAGTTTTCCGGTAACATCATTTTTTCACTAAAAGCAGCATATTTTTTAAAGAATAGAATCGGCAAACACTTTTCTATTAATTTGGTTAAGATAAAGCCTATGTAAATACTTCCAGTTCTAGCCCCATTGAAACGCCTCTTAAACTGTTTCAAGCACTTGGATCTCTCGATATTAGCACACCGCAGAAACAGGGGCGACATGAACACACGTATACAAAATGTTGTCTAGCCCTGTTGATGCTAGCTCCCTCTTCTTTTAAAGCATGAGGATGAGCACAGTTTAAAGTTGAAAGCTCAAAAGTACCGCAAAAATCCTAGGATATTTTATTCCAGCAAGAGATGTGTAATGGTTTGCCGGAGAATGTGGTGGCCTCGTCCACAGTAAATTTTTTTTTTTAATTTGATGAATGTTGGAGGAACATTCCTTTTAAAATTGTTTATGATTGGAAAAATGCTAGTTGATTATTGGTTTTATTTTTTCTTAAATAATGATTTTGTTATTTTTTTATTAATAAAATTTTTACCTTCAATAACTTTGTTTTGATTCGCATAACTGGCCTAACTTGATTTATATTATGTTTTATGTTTGATTTACTACACCGTCATTCTTTTTCACATGTTAAATCGTGTTTTTGAGGTTTCGTTTAAGTTTTCACGAGTTTTGAAGAATTTTTCATCACTTACTTAACTTATGGTATGAGCTAATAATTGTTCTTTGTGGTTATTAATACTTTAACAATAATAATAATATTGTTATTATTATTATTGTTATTATTGCTATTATTAGATAATCAACAATCTTCGTGGAGCAACAGCCTTTACAACAGTTCTTACATCTTTACTTCTTTTTCAAACATAGTTAGCAATACTTTAGGATCAATTACATTGAATTGTATTGCATTGTAGATTTGTAGAGCGCTTCTGTTAAGTTATCTTCAGAGGCGCAAGTTGCCTGCTAATTGGCGAATTTAATATTAATGTGGACAAAATGATTAGTCAACGCGCTTCTACGAACGGACCAAACATGGTTGAGTTTTACAGGAAAAGATGTTTTAACCAGGTCATGATCAGAATACCTTTTGACCTAAAAATTTTATTTGCCTATTCATCCTCCTTCAATAGATCGGCAATTTGTTTTTCTTATTAAACAATATAGATAAATTTGGGATCTCAGATTTGATTTTATTGTTTTAAGCTTAAAACATTTCTTTCCAATTATGACTGGGTAATGTTAGAAGTACCCTAGAAGCTATGGAGAGTTCAAGAAACACCTTTACGAAGTTAAACATTGCTATTGCAATACATTGCTATTGCGATCCAAAAATTTATTGCTATTGCAATACATTTTTGGATCACGCTGCGTTGATAAAACTCAAACACACAACAAGATAACATACTAACTAAAAATTTTAATTTATAATTATATCGGGTTATTACGTATTTTATTTTATCCAAATGTTTGATTTCGTTTAAATTTATCCCACTACCAAATGTATGCGCTTGTTGTAATCTTTACATTGCTTCAAACGTAATTCACCATCTTTTATGCTGCCCATCAGTTCGTTCAATTTAGCCTCAAGCCTAGCAAATTTTTTTCTGCTTACGCCTCTGCTATTTATTATGGAAACCCAAATACGTCGTTATACTCCGATGATAATATTGTTTAAACCTTTTATTTTACTGCTTATTGTTTAAACTCCTACGTCCAACATCTTATTAAAAAACAATATAAGTATTTTTTCTGGTGATACTATCAATTAACTACTTTCATATACAAATTGCCGACACCTACTCTTACCTGATTTATCTCTCAAATGTTTTCTAAAACTTACAGTTCACTTGTCATTCCGATTTCTTGGCTTTGAAATCTTTGCTGAAAATGCTTAATCAGAAAGATAATTGCATAAAGAAGATTTAGTGCTATTAAATGGTTAAGACAAATAAAAATTTTAATAATTGGAGTAACCTAATTAGTAGCTCCATGTATACCTATATATTCTATTGCTCAATCAATCAGTCAGTCAGTCAGTCAGTCAGTCAGTCAGTCAGTCAGTCAGTCAGTCAGTCAGTCAGTCAGTCAGTCAGTCAGTCAGTCAGTCAGTCAGTCAGTCAGTCAGTCAGTCAGTCAGTCAGTCAGTCAGTCAGTCAGTCAGTCAGTCAGTCAGTCAGTCAGTCAGTCAGTCAGTCAGTCAGTCAGTCAGTCAGTCAGTCAGTCAGTCAGTCAGTCAGTCAGTCAGTCAGTCAGTCAGTCAGTCAGTCAGTCAGTAAGTCAGTCAGTCAATCAATCAATAAGCATATAAAGCACTATTTCAGCGATGTTCAACAGCGCTCCTCAATGAATTTTGCAACCGGATGGGTCTTGAGATTTATTCTAAACTTCGTAAGTGGTGGAGAAGTAGTCAGAGAAGTAGGTAGAGACTTCCAGAGAAAAGGGCCAAAAAAAGCAAACGCAGATTTAGCAAAAGAGTGTTTAACACGAGTTAAGAAGAAGGTATCAAGGAGTTAGAGTTTAAATAAAAAAACAACTACTTTTTCTATTCAATAGATTTATATGATAAAATGCACTGTTTTAGTCAATTTTTTTCGTATGGTTATGTAAATTACTCCTCATAAAATTTTTAAGAATGAATTTAAATAAAATAAATAAATAGTTTTTTAAAGCTGATTGGAAATCAAATCAACTTTTAAATCCGATTAAAGAGTCAAAAGCATAACCATTATCGAAGAATGTTAAAGAAAAAATTATTTCGTTGTGGAGGTTCTCAAGTCTTTAAGTCTTTTTTCAAGTTGTTCAAGAGCAGTGACTCCTGCTCTGTTGTTGTGCGTGGCGCCAGGAACATTTGGTAAGTTCCAAAATTGATCAGAACATTTGACAGGATCGTTGGGCTCTGATAACTGTCGTGATGGAAAGTATGGCGTACTGTCCACTGGTAGGCTTAGCCGTTTGTTTGGTTTTGACAAGTTCTCTTCAACTATCTGAAATGAAGATTAATTAGTTTATGTATGTATCTTTCATCAATATTTCTGTTAAGTGTTTAAAAATGTCTGGACTGACATATATTATTAGTATTAATATCATTTACACAGCCACTTTTTTAAACAAAGTTTTTCAAAAACGCTCTAAATAATGCCACAAATAATTTATTCTAGTCACGTTCTTCTCTTTCAAGTCCCCAGTTAATGGTTTCACCTAAGGTTGTTTGTTGCTACTGCTGAACTCCAATTTCTGACCTGAACAAATTCAGGCCAGGAATCACCAATGATGATCAAATTTGTTAATTTAATATCGACACAGAGTCGAAACAACGTTGACGATTGATCAACACCTGACGTATTATCGTTTTCTTTCCTGGTCAATGGATGGCAGAACGTTAATTCAACATGTAAGATTTTTCTTGCCAGACATTTCTTGACGTTGCTGATATCAAATTCAACAACATTTTACATGCGAGGTTTGTCATTATGTTCGAGTTTTTTGACGAACAGGGATGAACAGTAATTTTTGGTTTAGTAGTATATTTATTGTTTGCGATAGATTTTAGGACGTCTTACGTGCAGTGGCGGATTTAGGGGGAGGGGTCGGGGGGCCATCATCATCAGTTCAATTCAAGACAGCGCTAAATAATAAAAAAAATTTTTGAGATCGATTCTTTTTAACAATAAAATGGCTGATTTTTTTATATAAATTTGATACAAGTTTATTTCAGAATATAATTCATATTTTAAACTTAAATAGTGTTTTGTGACACAAAATAAAAATAATTCATGTTTTCTTAGTATATTTTTTTATTGAAAACTACTATCAACAAAAAGTAAATCAAAAAATATTATAGTCTTTACTTATTTAGACTTTTCATAATTTTATGTTTTGTTCGCAGTTCACATTTTATTCCATTTACGAATTGGCGCGCCTTATATTATTTTTTTGTGTTTCATAAAATAAGTTTGCTTTTGAATTCGTTTTAAAATTAAAAAAAAATGTCTTTTAAAAAAAGTAGTATTTTAAACTTTTTTCCACCGACTCCGGCAAAAGAACAGAAGCAGTGCCATGATCTCAATACAGTTGAGGCCGTTAATGGTAGTACCTAGATATTTCAATAATTGCATATGAAATAATTTTGTATTTTCAACTAAGAAAATTAACAATAAGCTGAATAATAAACACATTTTTTGGGTTAAGGTTAATGCGTACCAGTCATTACCCGACTAGACTTGAATAAAGTTTGTAGTATTTAAACTATTCAGGTCTGGTAGGAAAATTAAAAAATTTAATTTCAACTTTTTTTTCATTATAGAATCTGATGTCTTGGAAGAAGGCCTTTCATTAAATTTAAACGATGGCATGACTGATGTTTCAGAGTTTTTCAAAGAAAACAATGCCTTTAGATATTGGACAATATGCAACTGCAGAAATCCCAAGCATTTCGAATAATTTAAGATATGATCTTTTGAAAAATCCATGGAAACTTGACGAGAATTATAAATTTTCATTTGTGTTGGAAGGTAAAAGGAAACGGTTTTTTAAATTTCATTGGTTTCAAGAATTTTAATTTTCCTGGCTGTCTTATTCTGATTTGAAAAAGGAGCATTCTGTAAGTTTTGTGTACTTTATGCTAATCGACATCCATCATGTGGCTCAGTCGGAGTATATGTTATATCCCCTTTAAATCGTTATAAATCAGCTTTAGATCAATGTCGCTGTCATCAAGCCTCATCTTTTGATAGAGAGGCTGCAGAAAAATCAGAAATGTTTCTGAGTTTGATTAAAAATGAAACTAATGTTTTAGAGTTATCAAACTCCGCTCTTTCCACAAAAATAGAGCAAAACAGAAAATTGCTTAACACTATTATTGAAACTATTAAACTTTGTGAAAGACTGAATTTTGTTTTGCGTGGACACCGGGATGACGGTGCATTAGATCTCAAATCTGATAACAATCAGGGGAATTTCAGAGCGTTATTAAAATAAAGTACTGAATGTACAAGATCCGCCACTGAATTTATATGTATTATACATATACATTCAGTGGCGAATCTTGGGGTAAGGCCGGAGAGACCATCGCCCAGTTGTGAGCAGTATATTTATTAAAAGAACTCAGCTTTTGCATGAAAAACACCATTTTATATCAAAATTAGGTCGCCCTGTCCAAATTTGAAAAAAAATTAAATTTTTAAACATTTTTAAAATTTTGGCCCCCCTCATCAAAGTTGTCTAGATCCGCCACTGCTTACGCGTAAAGCAAAAACAATAAGAATCGAGTTTTATTTTTGAAACTATGTCTAAAAAGATCATCGATTGTTCATCTTTTAGTGCTTGACTAGTTTCATTACCAATAGTGTTTCTTGGAATTGTTGTTCGTAGTTCAACATATCTATCGTTCAACGCCTGGTCTGGGCTTGTTGAGAGTAGGCTTTAATTCCGGCTTATAATCATTCAGATTACATTTTTAAATAGACCTTCTGAAGAATAATTCACCATCAAAAATGAATTTGCAAGCGTCTACGAAATTACAAAATTCATTATCTTTGTTGTTACCCGAAAATATCAGCAGTTGAATAGACAAAAACTCAATTTCTTCAATAATAATTTTTCAGCTTTCTTGCAAACTTTTTATTATAAAATTTTCAATTGACACTTCAACTAAAATCCTGCGAGTTGAAATGTACCACAAAACATAGAAGTTTATTCCAATTTTTTCAGCGACCTTTAGTTTCTACTAGTTTTAATGTATATAATCATTTAAATCGTGAGTGTGTAAAATATTAATAGTGCTTGGCTACCTACAACCCACCACTTCTACTATACACGGTATCATAAGCATTCTGTAATGATGAGTTCATCACGTCGGGGTCAATTTTGTTTTCTGAAACCATTTTTTCTGAAACTTTACTCTTCTTTGTTTAATTTGTCCCAAACGGTCGAAGCACGTATTTTTTTTTACTATTAACATATTTTATTTAACTATAAAATATGTTATAAGCCAAATGTTTGTTATATTCTATCAAATGGAATAGTTGCAACCGGATTCAATTATTCTTCATATTAGGAAGTACAATTAATATGTTTACGCATGCACCATACACACACACACCACACACACACACACAGCACGTTCGGCGTTAGTGTTAGTTAACTTCTTGTTTAATTTTTCGATTTTTCTAACGGTTGGTCGTAAACAATTCTCAAGTTATATATATATATATATATATATATATATATATATATATATATATATAATTGAAGAAAATTACTTTTGCAATGACTCCTCCTTCGGTGTCAGTGCTCACGCGTCCACCAAAGTTATTTCTTCGGTTTGTTGTCCCCATTAAATTTGATCTCATCGGAGTGTATGGAACATTGTACGATCTTGCTACTTCTTCCAAATATTTTTCTACCAACAAACGTGAAGGTGGCTCAACGCTTAATTTTTTTATTAAACTTTTGTTGATTGTTCCAAAAAGGTCGCTACAGCATGCCTGTTTGAATGTTTTTCCGTATTTTTTTTCCAACTGTGATGAAATGACGTTGAGCTCTCTAACTTCTGATAATTTTGCTGTGGCCCATAGCAAGTTGGCCACTGGCTGTTCAATACCGTCGTCTAGGTTGCTGAAACATTTTAACAAATTATTCTTCATTGAATTTACATTAAACTTCACATTAAATTTTATTGATTAACATTAAGTCAATTCGTCGTGAATTATAAAAGTGGCAGAATTTCTGTTGCAGAGACCTGGTGCAGAGACATCCTTTTTAAAAATATGTTCAAATAAACTAATAATGCGTTATGTTGTAGCTACTAAATGTGTATATAAATATATGTTTATTTAGTGTGTGGCCAGAATATTGCCGTTGTAAATTTAAAAAAATCAATTATAAATTAGCTGATTAAATTCAGGGGAACTATAAAACATCAGATTTAGAGAATTAAAGACAAAAATGTAAACGTTTTCACATAAAGTAAACCAAATAAAATTAAGTGAGCTGGATAGATTAAAAAACTTATTTACAAAAAAGTAAGCAGAAAACTCTAAAAAATGGTTGAACATTTTTAAACGGAAGTAATGATGAAAAAATAGAATGAAAAGACAATGGAAAACATAAAAATCCTTTGAATCGGAAAACTTTAAAAAGTTGTTGAGAGTCAGCTGCAGACAGAGAAAACAGAAAAGTAAATGTGGAAAGGTTCAAAGTTAGAATGCCAAATGACTGATTAATAAAATCTCTGTTAACAAGAATTGTTCAGAATGTATTGTTGTGATATTCATTTGTAATATTCTCATTTCTTCTGGCAAACCTCTTAAAAATAAATTATGCTATATTTCAAGTAAAACCAAGAAAAGGATGGTGACCTCAGTGTCATCCATATTTTAATTTATATCTTCTGGGCATAGACACTCGCTCATTTAATTAATCATCTAATAAAAAGTTTGAGCCCAGAAAAAAAAAAAAGATAAAAAATAATTTGATCAAGGTGCATTGATTTTAACTGGAATTTAGGTTATGTGATGAACAAAAGTAAAATGGTGAAATGCAACGATTTAGAATAGAAAAATTTAGCAAAACTATAAATTTTATTAGTAAAAACTTTTTTTCTACTTTCCAAACCATGAAATCACTTACTTCTTTATCAATAACATTTGTAATTAAATAAACTAATATTCGATTTAATATAATAATATAAAAACTTAACGCTTAAACGATATTTTGAATGTGAGATAATTTTAAACAAGTTTGATTAAAATTATTATTATAAACTTGGACGCTCGTAACTACCAACACCATTGTTATAACTTCAATGATCTCAATATTCCTATCACCAGTGCGGTAGCTTCCAACGATCATCAAGTTATCGTTATTTCGTAGGCTCAAGATTTCAGATAGATGAACACAACTGCTTTAAACGCAAACTTGATTGAACGTTTATTCGAATGCCAACAGCAATAAAAATACTAAACTAATCCAAGTAACTACATGTCATGGATCACATTTACGACTTCTCTTCAAACCTCGCTGTTTGCAACCCCTTTACAGTAGAATTTTTTACAATCCTCTGCGGTATAAAAAGATTTTATGGTTTACAATCGATGATAAATAGCGAAGATAACAAATATAACAAGACAGCAATTAATTAATTATATAGCGTATTTCATCATTCCGGCGGGTATAACATTACACTCATCTTAGCCTGTTAGCATAGGCGTTACTTCTTTATTCCAATGAATAGGTGATAATCTATTCATGTGGACGTCTTTTTCGCTCGTTGTCTTTCGTGATTATAACTCCTGTAGATCACGTCATTTGTCTTGTTAATGACCTTGTTCCAATATTTCTAATTCCTTGAGAGTTTGCCGCGTATCTCCTTTTTCTTCGCCGTAGGTTGTACAACCAGACCAGGTTTTTGCTCTTGAAACGTGCGTTATTTCTTTAAATGTCATGCCAAGTTTTCGTTGTTTCAGTTCCTTGAGCCATAGGTAGCCGTCGTGGTTTTTTCCTTATTTTGTTAGCACTTGTTTTTTTTCTATTGAGTTTACGAGATGTAGAATGACCATACAGGCATGTTGTAAAATGCATGTATGGTCATCATCAAACTCATCCTCATCAGAAATGAAGCCGTTGTTGATGTCATCCTCCAAATAGACAAGGATCAAACTTTCATCTCAAGCTCGTACTCAAAACTTGAGCTATCATCTGTCACCGATTCCTGTCTGGAATGAATATTCACGTCAGCATTAACATCAACCTCACTGATATGGTTAACCTTTAGGTTCATGTTTATACAGACTAACGTCTTATCGAAATTATCATAAGTTGAATTGTTGGTGAGTGTTGCATTGAAATCGTTGTTGCTATTATTGCTACTGCTGCCGTTGTTATCAATGAAAACAGGCGAATTGACAACAAGATCCGAATGGTAGTCCCACTGCATATCAAAGTCACCGCCAACTTCTCCAATATTTTTAAAATCTTCATCGTCGTCTTCGCCATCGTCTTCATCATTACAATGACAACTTCCTTTTTTCATATCAACACGTGCATCGCAGTTGTCATGTGCATTGCAATTATCACGTGCATCGCAATTAACATGCGTATCGCTCTCGTCACTCGCATCACAGTTAACACTTGCATCGCAAACAAAATTACCCGTAGGAAGGATAGACTTGCGATCGCTAAGGTAATTGTAGCTAGTTGATAGTTGAATTATCTGATGATCAGAATCTTGTATACTTGTTGCTGGTCCGGTCAAGCACAATTTTCGTTTCTCCGGTTTGCTGTCCAAATTTATTTCTGTGTTGTTTTCGTTTGTCACTTGGACGCGTTTGTTTTTACTATTCAGCTGCTTGATTCGTCCTCTTAATACTCCTTTGACTTCTCTTGTTTGTTGTCCTATCTTCTTGTTTATTTCGTCATATATGTTGTCTAGTTTTGTTTCGAAGTCTTTTGATTGCAGGTCAATCATCTCGATAATCTATCGAGATGATTTGAATCAACTTCCTGTTGATCGAATCTTCTATTAATTTTGGCAAACTGGAATTTCAACTCTTCAATAAAGTCGAAAAAGCGAACTCATCAGGTTTGATTTCTTTTTTATCAAAACGTCCCTTAGGTGGTTCATCAAAACTGCCTTCACTCTTTTCGAGTCGAAGTTATATTTTCGTAGTTCCTTTCACAGATTTGTTGTATCAAGTTCTTTTAATGCTGGCATTCTTTATTGCAGGAAGTTTCAAGCTATCAAAAATCTTATTTCTGGCACCGATGTTGTAAACTTTAACACTAATGTTATAACTTCAAAGATTTCTATATTTCTTACACCAGTGTCGTAGCTTTCAACGATCGTCAAGTTATCGTTATTTCGTAAGTTCAAGATGTCCAATAGTCAGATTAACGCAACTGCTTCAAACGCAAACTTTGTAGAACGTTCATTTGAATGCCAACAATAATAAAATCTCTAAATTAATTCAAGTAACTACATAAATCACATTTACGACTTCTCTTCAAATCTCGCTGTTAACATCACTATTTGCAGCTTCTTATATAGCCTCTAGAGTAGATTTTTTTACATTCCTCTATGGTATGGAAAGATTTTATGATTTACAATAATTGACAAATAGCGAAGATAACAAATAAAACAAGATAACAATTAGTTAATTATATAGCGTAATAACACCATTCCGGCAGATACAAAAATATTTCGTAAACTAACTTGGTTGATTTGATTTGAGCCATTCTGGACAAAAGAAGATCACAATACATTTCAACCATCTCCATAGCTTCCACCGTTAAATCTTCTCTGATTATGCTTTCAACTCTTATCCTGGCTCTCTCAATTTTTCCATTTCGAATGAAATCTGCTATTTCCTTCCTCGATTTTATGGCTATCTCTGTTTTTTTCTTTTCTAACAATTTCAATCTGTTTATAGCTAGACGTAAATTAGCTGAAAGTTTTTCATAATTTGGTTTGCCGCTACTAAACATGTTTACTTACATAAATTAATATAACTTTTTCAAAAGTCTAAACATTTACAAACGAACTAGAAATATCAAAATTAAAATATTTTCATATTTATTGCACAACAATAAAATTGCCATTCAGTAGCCTAATTGCAAAAAAAATATATATTTATAACAACATCCAATCTTTAATTTTACATTAAAATTTTCTTTCAAGTAAATAATCACATTAAAAACTGAAATGGATTAACCTGGTTGTTAATATAATAGGCAGCTAATAACAGGCAAAAATGCGACATCCAGTAAACAATTGAATGAAAGACAGTAGCTAAAGAATAAGAAAGAATTCACAGGAATTAAGCAACGACTTTGATTTTATACGAATAAATGCGAATGAATAAACAAATGAATTAATTAAGAAAGAGTTAAAATATCCTTTATAAAATATGTGCTATGAGGAGAACATGTTGGTAAACACCTGTCTATTAAAAACAAAATTGTTAATGTAAATGCATGTTGCTTACCTAAAATAACTTTGCGAAATTGCATGACATCACCAAACGTATTTTAATGTAACGTGATTAGATATTACACACACACACACACATATATTATTATTATTAAATGCATTTGTATAGCGCCTATATATATATATATATATATATAATACTTTATATATGTATATAATACTTTATATTTAAAAGTTTCGTGACTTCTGACAATCAATCGTTGAACGAACGAACCGACACAACAAACCGACAAAGGCACGCGGAAATCAAAATTTGTGCATATATATATAATATATATATATATTATATATATTTATATATATATATAAATATATATATATATATAATATTTATTCGAATTCTGACTTTGTTAGTCGGTAGGACTAATCACAAATAAGAAAATCACTATATATATATATATATATATATATATATATATATATAGTACATACTCTTAGTGTTACGCGTTAATTTAAAAGAATATCCTTCAACTTTGTTTTACTACGTTATATATTTGTTTGAATTTATAAATGGTTCAACGAGGTAGTTACGGTTACATGAATGAATTTGTCTAAAAACATTACATTTTGGGTCTTAGCGTTTATTGCAACAATTCTACATTAGTTAGATGCCCTTGCGTAAAGAATCGTGCAGCTCTGAGTGGCTGTCTAATCGGTTGAACAAACATTTGAAGAAGTTTGAATTTCAAGTTGCTTACGACATAAAAAAAAAACTCAAGTGGTAGAAATATATAAGTAACTAGAATTATCAAATTAATGTTTACTACAACTAAAATTACAGCTAATTTTTTTTGAACTCAAACAAAAATTGAACTCATACTTTTTTCAAAAACCAAAGAAAAATAAAATTATTTCTTGAATTCGGTTTTCCCTTTACTTATTTATGCATCATGTACTAAACTAACAAAACATGATGCTTAATATATGGAATAAAGTAACCAGATTTCAATGGATGTTTCAAGCTTGAATGACTGAACTCTAGGACGTGTCCTAAAAAGTATCACATCCTTCACTATCAATTCGATAGTAATATTACTTTTTAATTGTTTGGAACCGAAAATTTGTAACTTGATAATTGGTTTGAAACAAATAAAATAAAATTGGCATTAACCGGCATATTAAAATAACTTATAAATTACTAAATTTACAAGAATTAACTATTTTGAACGGCTTATACTTTAGAGATGAAGACAGTTTATGTATATTTCAAAAACTGATTGTGCTTATCAAATAAGCATATTCACGCGCGTATACAAACAAACGCGTGTACATATACGCGTATATATACTCAGCATACGTGTACGCGTATATGTGATACTACTCTGTTAATAAGGCTTTGCAAGATTAAAATTATTTACATTTCCCATTGTTTCTTAATCTATTCCTTCACATTCACTAATTTTTTGCCAAACTTACTGAAAAATTTCACATTTTTTCAATGTTTACTCTGTAGATTCCACTTTAAAAACATCACTTTCAAGCTCTGAAAAATTTATGTACACTGTTAATCACAGCCGGATTGATTGAAGGCAGGCTGTTGCCCGTAGTCTCCACAAGAACAAAACCTAATTTAAACATTAAAATAGGGCCTCCGTAAAAACAATGATGTTTCAACAACGTAATGTTCCATAAAAAGTATTGGTCTGGATGAAGAAATTGTTAAAAATAAAACTAAAAAAACTTTACGAAACTAGTTATTGAGATGTAAATTATGTATCTCTTTTTTATTGCTCCAGGGCCTCCCAACTTGTAAACAAGTTTTTCTAGTGATTATACAGATATTTCAAACCTTTAACGGCGATTAATGTACTGAATCTGATTATTTCAAATTTTGATCCAATATAATAACCAAAAATCAAAAACAGTAAACTACAGAGCTCGGACATCTTAAAAACTCAGCTGAACAGTAAAAGCAGGAGCGGAAATCAAACAGGCCGATGCCGCTCAGAATTTGTAAAAAGTTTCGATCAACTTTGGAATTGGTTTTCAATAGTTTCCGTCACTCGTTGAACTAGAATGACGTCTGGGAAATAATTAATTTGATAAAAATGTGCACAAAACCAATATTTTTGTTTGTAATATTAACCATACGAGCATCCTTTCAAAAAAAATTGTGTTTGAACCTAGTGCATACAGTTTTTGCCTCATCAAACGAGTTCTAGCTAAACCAACGAAAAATTGAGACAATGCTACGAATAGAGTAGTTTAGTCAGAATAACATACTAAGTTGTAAATACTAACATGCTAATTTACAATTTCCTCAAAAAATAAAGGTAATTGAAATATACTTTAATTTCCTATATTTAAAAAATTAATTTCCTCCATCTTCTGTTTAACTTTAATAAAAGTAGGTAGATGTCACTGTTTTAACATTAATAACTCAACCACATCTTTGCACATTTATGGGTTCGCAAGCATTTTTGAAGTGTAGATTAACTTTATTAATATTAATAGCAGCTTTATAATATGGGTTAATGAACGAACATCATTTAAAAAATGAGAAATGCGGTGTTGTTGTTCATTCATAGCCACTTAAAAACAACTTTTCTACACAATTGTACAAATAAGCTAGTACAAACATATACAATGAACGTACACGTGATTAGAGATAGCGATACATCTCTGATGAGATTCCCGTGCTCATACATAAACATTTCCACGTTTTCATACAACGCACATACAACGTGCAGGATGAGTCACCACGCCAGAGGCAGCAATGCTAACTGAAAGTTATATAAATAAGCACACCCTTGTAGTGATTTGGTAAGTTATTGAAGTTTTTTTTAATTTTAAGCCACATATTCAATGTGTATTTATTAATATAAATAAGTAATTTTTAACGTAACATAACGTAATTGCAGCCTCGCAGTCAAATTTAATTAAATTGTTCGGATCGAGTTTGTTTCCAAGCTCCATAACATTAACATGTCTACATCAACTCCGAAAGCGAAAAAAAGAGGTCGCATGACCAAAGCCCACAGATACACCAGTAACGTCTTTTCCATGCTCAATCAAGTTCAGATTCAAGAGTTCAAGGTAAACCATTTAACCTATTTGTCTGATGGTGTGTAACACATCTACTATCCGATTACATCCATGTAACTTACTTGAACGTTTTAGACATCTTTGAAAAGAATTTTTTTATTTCTTAAGCCTCTTCACAAATAAAATTATCTTAGCAAACCTTGCCGAATTTCTGATAAAACACATTTTCACATAAATGATAATTTGTATGATACCTTCTGTCACAAACATCTCGTGCAAAAATATGACATCTCGTGCAGAATATGATACATTTAATTTCTTTAAAATTAGCTGAATTACTTTTCACTACATTTAATTTAAATGCATATAACGTTTATTAGGAAGCATTCAACATGATAGATCAAAACAGAGATGGATTCATAGATAAAGAAGATCTAATTGAAGTTCTGACATCTCTCGGGAAAAACCCGTCGGACGATCAGTTGGACTCGATGCTCCAGGAAGCTCCAGGTCCAATCAACTTCACGATGTTTCTGACTCTTTTTGGAGAAAAGTTGAACGGTACCGATCCCGACGACGTTATCACCAACGCATTCGCATGTTTCGACGAGAAAAATAACGGTATGGTTTAATTTTCTTATACACCAGATCTAAATTATTTTGTGATGTTTTCACTGCTTAGTAACATATACCAGTATCAGTATCGGAAATTGTTAACGTTGAATAATAATCAGGAAGTGTACCGGAGGAACGACTGCGTGTGGCGATGACGACGATGGGTGATAGATGGACTGACGAAATGGTGGATGATTTATTTCACTACGCTCCAATCGACGAAGGAAATTTCTATTATGGAAAATTCATCAAGGTCATTAAGCACGGATCAGCCGATGAACAGAACGACCCTCTGAGCGAAGTGAACAAGTGACTTCGCTATCATATTGCACATGTAAATATCAACCAACTTTATTTGGCGGAATGTGCAGAAATCTCTTGATTTCGGTATCTAATCTACGAAAATGAATGAATGAGTAAATCGAGTAATAAGACGCTCCAGTTTTTAAAAGCTATTTGTCTCAAAACTTTTCAAATACAACCAAAAAAAATTAAAAAACTGTTTTAATATTTTTAAATGACAGGGACGAAAACACAATGAGAATTTGCAGAATAAATAAACTACACTGAAACATAAAGCCATACATATTTTTCGAAAAAAATTCAGCAAGCACATCTGTTTTGATTATTATTATTGTTTGACTCCGCTAAACTTATGCTGTTTTCAAATTGATAGCATTTTTCAGATTTTTTGATAATGCCAGAGCAATTTTCAAATAGCTTTTCAAACACGTTATCAACATTGGTGCCATCTAGACTGGATGTTTCAAAGTATAATGATAAAAGTTTCTGATCACACTTTGCACTTGTCCCGTTTAATTTCTCAACTAATTTTAAACCTTTTTGTTTAAGGTTGTTTAAATTAGCAGTGTTTTCATTGTTCATCAAATCTAACTTTGTTCCGACAACAACACAAACCCTATCAGGCAATGCATATTCTAACAAAGATACAAACTCGTTTCTGTAAAAAAAAATATTTAACAAATTAAATGAGAATTATAAAAAAAACTCAAGATGAAGGAATAAATATACATAATGAATGCTGATAAAATGATATTTATAATTGCTTTGATTGGTCAAAATTTTAGGTAACTTAGTAGGGCTTAAAAATTTGTTCAAAAATTATTAAAATACTTCAAGAATAATTTGAAGAGTCTGATACAAAACAAAAGATTTACAAACATTTGAAAAAATGCTTAAATTTCGTTAAAAATATTACTTTAGCTAAATGATTCCTGATCAATTAAAAAAATATACAAACTCTAAACTGTCGAAACTGAGTTCATCAGAAAGATCAAATGCAAGGATGACCCCGCCAGCGCCTCTACAATAATATTTGCTCAAGCCTCTGTACCTTTCCTCTCCAGATGTGTCCTTTGTACAACAAAGTCAGATTGAAAAACAACCAATTTTTAAATGAAAAATTTTAAAATGAAAAAATTCATTGAGAAATTGATAATGTTGTTACCCAAATGGCAATTTTATGGGAGTTCCATGTTCTTAAAATAAAAGATGCTCCAATTGTCTGTTGAGAAACAAAACTTTTTCATTAACTAGCTTGATCATGGAATGATATTATTAATCAATAATTCTTGAAAATATTCATAACCACAAACAATCAGGGAGATGAAATTAAAAAGCTGATTAATAAAATAATTTAAAAACTTACACTTTTTTCTCTTCTAAAGGTTTGAGTTATGTAGCGATTACAAAATGAAGTTTTTCCTACTGATGCTTTTCCTAATATGATAACTTTTAGACTTCTGTAGAGATTAAAAGGTAAATCATTAGAATTTGAAACTATGCTTTGAAAAGATTACACCAATCAATTTAATTTTTAAAATACTAATCTTTCAAATAATAAACAAAAATTTACACAAATATTGTAAGAAGTTAGAGTGTGAGTTTATTATTAATATTTAATGGATTTTTTCTGGATTTTATCTATTTTATATTATCTTTCCTACCTATCCTATAACTTTTATATAGATTTTTTATATCAATTATATTCTAGCCTCCTATTATTAAAACCCAAAACATAGCTTGTAGGGCTAATTAAAAATGAAATACAATTAAACATATATCATTAATACGTTGGTTCTAAAGAATTTTCAATAACGTGTTCTTTCCAACTAAAATTATCAGTGAGTGTTACACCCAATAATTTAATGGATGAAGTTCTGGGAATTAATTCTCCGACAATGAAAATTTCGAAATAGGATTTGTAACAATCTTAGGGCCAAATAGTATGCACTTTGTCTTTTGAGCATTTATTTTTAAACCATTTGCTGACATACAAGCTGCAAAATTTAAAAGTTCATAATTCAACAGAAAAACCAAATTAGGCAAAGATTTGCCTCTTGCCAAGATTGCGGTATCATCGGCATATAATATAAACTTTAATAAAAAAGATGATAAAAATAAATCATTAATAAAGAAAATGAACAACAGAGGAACCAAGATTGATCCCTGAGGAACATCTCATTCTACTGAAGATAAGGTTGAACTACAACCGCCAAGCGATACGTATTGTTTCCTTTCGGATAAATAGCTCTCAAACCATATATAAGCGTTTCCTCTCATACCTGCATTGAGCAGTTTATTCAATAAAACATCATGACACACGGTATCGAATGCTTTAGCAATGTCTATAAAAACACCTATAGTAAATAACTTAGAATTAATATTTTACATAACATATTGATTCATCTCTAAAATAGCCAACTCTGTGAGACAATTTTTTAGAGAACCGTACTGGTTGGCGTTAATAAGAATATCAATCAATCAATCTTCGTTTAGCGTCCAGAGACCCGGTTTTCCGAGGTAGGACGTTGTTTTCTTTGCCATCAATTTTTTGCGCCAAATTAGACGATCAGTTGTATCCATTTCATTTAAATTTAGAGCTTTCATGTCTTGCTCAATTGTTTGCGACCAGGACTTCTTTGGACGGCCTTTGGGACGCGTGCCAGGTACTTCAACATCTGCAAGAGAAGTTATGGCACTGTTTCCACTTCGTTTGACATGACCAAACCACCGCAGACGGTGTTGCCGGCATTCGTCCTTTATATCATCTAAACCAGCACGAAGCAGGATTTCGGTAGATTTGATGTAGTCCTTCAGACTAATTCGTTGCATCCATCGGAGCATTTTCATATCAGTTCGTTGAAGTTGTTGTTCCAGTTTGGTTGTCATTGGCCATGTTTCTGCACCATATAACAACACCGGACATATCACAGATTTATAAAGTCTTGATCGTAATAATAGTGGCATGTCACGCCGTATCATTATAGAGGCAAGGAAATGCCATTTATTCCAGGCTGCACGTATGCGTGCTCGAACGGCAGCTTCAGCTGTTCCTGTACAATCCAGAACATCCCATAGACATTGAAACGATGTGACTTTCTCTACCTTAAGGGCTTCAAAAACATTGCTATTTCGAATTTGTTGTTGTGGGTTGATGCAAGCAGGACAAACAAAGTTGGACACTTTAGATAAAGTACCAATTATTTTTTAACAACGTTTGTGACACCATTGGCTACACTGCTGACACTTGATTGAATTGTTACCTACACCAGCTTTACAAACTGAACAGGGCCATCGTCCATTAGCTGTGGATTGGATGGGTTCACCAGTGTTCATTGCTTTGGTTTTGCTGATGTTGACTTTGAATCCATGATCGGCCAGTCTGGTGTTTCAATCTTCAAACATCTGTGCTACATTCTGCTCAGACGTGGCTGTTAAAACGATATCATCAGCATATATTAGATTTCAAATGTCAGCAGTGCGTATCGGCTTTGTAATTTTTTCCATCACAGTTATAAATAACAGTGGACTGAGAATCGAGCCTTGGTGAACTCCAACGCCGATGTCAAATGCATCTGTGTTTCCGACCGTTGTGCTGACAAGAGTCTTATTATTCGTATACATCTCCATCACAATTCGAACAAGATATTCTGGAATGAATTGATAATTTCCGATTGTGATGCACGACGTTAATCAATGATTTTCTCGACAATTTTCAGGGAGTGTTCTAACAGACGTATACCCCGATATGATGAACATTTCAATGGATCACCTTTGCCTATGTATAGCGGAACTGTCATGCTATAGTTCCATTCAGTCGGCATTGAGCAATTTTTCCACACTTCACGGCAAAGTTGTAGTAACGTTTGGATGCCTGCAGTATCAGATGCTTTTATAAAGTCATTTGTGAGTCCAGAGGGCCCTGCTACCTTTCCATCCTTCATAGCTTTCAGAACTTCTGTAAGCGTTAATAAGAATATGCCCATCAAAAAACTGTTTTAAATGAGTACAAACTATTTTTTCAAAAAGAACAATGGAAGTAAGACAATAGCTGAAGAGGCCTTTATGCGGACCATTTTTATATAAGGGAAAAACATTTGCTACTTTTAGACATTCGGGTAAAACACCTTTAGATAATGAAAGATTTATGTAATTGAATTTTTCCTTTGGCAAAACATGCACGGGAGATCAAGGATATCAATGCTGACCACCTTAACTACTAAATGTGCAGCAAAATGAAAGACAAAAAAACGAATAAACTCAAACTCAAAATAATGAAGACAATCAATAAAGGTTGACATGATTAGACACAAGAGGAGCTGATTAATAGATGTTGTGTAGAGACCACAAATAGGGTAACTCTTGTGAAGTATCCCAAAGGCGCATAGATGTAGATAAAGCTGAGTTGAGAAAAAAATTAGATCTAGGTTTAAAGAAGTAGAAATTATGATTATGACACAAAAAATCATGCCTAGTATTTTTATACAAAGCAAGTTGATCGTTAAGAGATGGACAATAGTTTAATTTATAAATTTTATAAAGAGAAATAATAAATAACTGATATGCAATAGATTAATGTTATGAATATTTGCCAAATGATAATAAGAAGTGACATGATCAAATTTGTATACTTTAAAAAGAATTTAAATGAAAAAATTCTGAGCTAAGGTAATAATGTTAAGATTAGATTTAGGAGCTGAGCCCTATATAGAAATGCAATAAGTCATATAAGGAAATACAAAAAAGTTGAAAAGAGTAAACAAAATGAACTTGGGAAATTTAAACCTCAAACAATAATTAAAGCCTAAATTTTTAAATAATTTAATTAAATGAAATATGCTTGATGTGAGATAGCCAAAGCAAGTTATAAGAGACAAAAATACAGAAGGTTTGAATGAATGAACTGCAGTCATTTAAAAACAATAGGAAAAACAATATCAGTTCTAATTTTAGGGACAAATAAAATAAAATAAATTTTATCTAAGTTAATATGTAGATTATTTTAAATGACCCATTCATAAGTTTTAATTTAATTAGATTTAATTTAATTAATATATACATAGTTATAAATAATGTTATATAACAGCATTGCTAAACTAAAGTGATTTCTGAATCTAAATGTTAATGTAAAATCTTTATTTTTTTAAATTAGTTCAACTTTGATTACTATAATTGGCTTTTTAATTTTATTATCTAAAATATTTAGTCATCTCATAACAACACTTAACAACATTCATACTTATCAAATTATTAATTATTGACAAAAGAATATTAAATATTTTAATATTATTGTAACATAAATTATATTTTTTATTCGCATTTGTTAGTGATTAGTACTTTATAACTAAAGAAATAAAAACAATTTTAGATTTAATTAAGTTTGTTTTGGACAATTAATATTTAATATTAACATAAAATAAAATACTATAACTTAATCTACAAGTACTATTTCTATTTTATCTATCTCTATTCCATTCTATACTTCTATTCTATAGAAACCAAAAACCAGGTATATTTATTTCATTTACTTACACAATGTTGTTATTCTGCGATGCCATCATTCCGGTTTCATTCTCTATTCTTTCTATATATATATGTATATGGATGTCATCATTTCGTCCATTTCCGACATCTTCGCTCCAATCCAATCTGATGGTGTCATCAACATCAACGAAACGAAATTAAATCTCCAGGTAAACGACAACTTTAGCTTGATGTACCTGATCTGGTTGTTGTTTTATAAATATTTTAACCACCATTGCTCCTGCTGCCGCCACTACAACAACTACAATTATATAATGATTATAACAACTAATAATTTTAATAGTAATAATAATAATGGAAACTTTTTGACACAGTCAAAAATGAACTAACGAAGAAAAAATGTCGTTAAGTCTGAGCCGAATTAACCCTTCATCGTATTCTAGACCAAATTCCGAGTCCGGGGCCTACCATATCCGGGCCCTCAATTTTTGACAACAAATTACTGCTGAGAAAAAGTCAATATTAAATGTCAACTAAAGTTTTGTCAATTAAATAGTTATTCTTGTTCTCCAGCTTTACAAATTTAGAACATGGTTCTGCAAATAAGAATTGAACTTTACTAATTGACTTGAATGTTGACCTGGAGGGTGTGTTTTAACGTTATATAATTTCTCACAGAAAAACTGCTGTCAGGAAGGGAATTCTTTATGGCCCTTCTAAAATTTTTCAAACATTGTATACGACACTGACATAATTACGATTACACAACATTTACAACAACAAAAATATAAAACCCTACGTTTAGTCAAGAAATTTCAATTGAAATTTCAATTCCGTCGCTAAAGTTAACTAATATATCGAAGTTTTTCACAATATTTCTATTAAAAGAAAGCAGACACAACTATAACACAACCATTAAGTTAGAACACAACAATACTTATACTTAGAACACAATGTGGTCTAAATGACATGTGCACTCAAACTACGACAATTCATATGCATTACAGTTGATTTAATGTTTTGTTGACTGGTATTAGGAAAATTGACACGTGCTCATTTATTCTTAGGTATCACTACCATTGGTTTTATTAACTGGAGTTCGTGTATCATATGCATTACAGTTGATTTAATGTTTTGTTGACTGGTATTAGGAAAATTGACACGTGCTCATTTATTCTTAGGTATCACTACCATTGGTTTTATTAACTGGAGTTCGTGTATCATAGGCCTATGAAGTTTTTGCCTCAGAGGTTTTTTAAAATTTAAGATATTGCTGTCTGTGCGGAGCTGAGTTGAAAAACAATGATTTATTCACTTGCATGTGACAATTTAGAACGTCCACAATGTTTGTTTGTTTCTCATTATCATGAATTATGTTAGGGTCATAATTTAGATTTAAATCATTATTAAAACCCGGTATTTTATTTCAATTAAAAGAAACATAGGTCAAAATATTACTTCCTTGTTTTTCTCGAAGAATGAATGTACAAACTTCTAATAAATTGTTGAGTTTATTCATTTTTTTAAATATTTTCATGAGTTTAAAATTTAGGAATGGTTGACTGAATGGTACTGCAGTACCAAGAAGAGATGGTTAACTCTATACTTACCGATGGCATACAAAAACTATAAAGACATACAAAAGATCCCAACGAACCAAAGACGGTGCTGTTTTATTTGAAAAACGCCCAAAAATTTAACCAGAGATTTATCCTTCACAAAAGTTACCAATGAACTGGGCAAGAGATGGAAATTATGCAAAAACAAAGAAAGGTATCAAGCCATGGCTGCCAAAGCAATAAAGATATGAATTGATGAATTGGAGAAAGCCTCATACATTTCTGAATCAGATTCGATGGTTGCATCTGACGGTTCTCAAGCCAAAGACCCAGCAACTTCAAAAAATTCCACTAAAACCAAAGTCAATCCTCCAGCTAAAAAGCGCATAATTCAGAAAAAGTATGATAATAGTAATGATAATGATGAGATCCAAAAAGAGGATGATGATGAAAATGACAAGGAAGAGGACAACGATTGATTCTGTGATTTCTTTCCCTAATTTTAAAAAGGCTGACTTTTGTAAAAGTGGACCCTGATGTTACGTACGAGCGTTATTTAACATGTAATGAAAAATGTTTGTATTGATAGTTAGGTCTTTTCAAACACCTTTCTTTTTTCTTTATTGGTTTTAATTGAAGAATTCAATTTAATTTAAACGAAGAAAAGTGAAATGTCAACATGAATAAATAAGTAACATGCAATAACCAAATTCTTTTTAAAAAAAATTGTGCAACATAACACTCATTCCCTTTGAGTTAAGTTGGAATACAATTTATTTATCGGTCATGAAGTTTGTGCAACAAGCGGTATTTCACAACATTCGGTCTACGCAATCTGTCTAGTTTGTGCAACAGCAGGATTCATGCAATTTCACCAATAGTTGAGTTACCTTTCTGCAAACTTGAATTGGTATTTTCATATGACAGTTTAGAACGTCCACAATGTTTGTTTGTTTGTTTCTTATTTTCATAATGTATGTTAGGGTCATTTTTCGATTTAAAACATTATTAAAACCGCGTATTTTATTCAAATTAAAATAGACATGAGTCGAAATTTTACTTTCATGTTTTTCCCGAAGAATAAATAAACAAGCTTCCAATAAAATATTGAGTTTATCCATTACATTAAGTAGAGTTATTAATTGCTCCAAGTCAGAAATATTTTTTCTATTTTTTTTTAAATTTCATTCTTCATAAATGCATCTGTCAAACTCAGAGCTGTTTACATGTTATTGTTATTTATCTATACTAATAATGAAATCTTCGTGCCACAAAAGCTGTTTTCTTCAAGTATCCACACCACACAACGCACACACAGATACACATTATGAGGCATGCCCATACCCAAGCACCGTATCATACGAGTATGATGTTTTTTGAGTTTTGGACAGTATTCGAACGATACCATCGTGACCGACTGAGCTAACTCGGTGATAAATTAACAACATTTTAGCAGAAATGATATCTTTTGAGTTGAATTTTTCGCAGTAATATAAATTAACCGAATATTATCCAAATTAGAACTGTTATTGAATAAAAAACACGATAATTCATTTATAACAATTTTACCATGCCTAAAAAGACTAGTCGGACTTTTCACTCATTGGTAGTATTGATAGCATACTATTGACGGGCGTTTGCGGTTGGCATCTTTCATTGGATTAAATATTATTTATTTCCTCTTGTCGGTTGTCTTCAGCCAAAGAGGCCAAAATGACTTGTCACCATCCGTAAATCCGTTTCTGTCTTTCACAATATCTCCTAGCGTTATTCTAACTATCCCAGTATTCTAACTATCCGGTGTATTGATAACCCAGCTCTTTCCAAATTTTGACTAAGACACTCGTTCCATCTCATTTTGTGATTTTATTTTATTTATTCTTTTCCCCTCTAGTTAATACTTCCCGATTTTTTAGGTGTTCCGAACTCCTCCATCTTCATCATGTCCTGCCCACTTCATCCTTCTCTTCTTGATAGACAACCTTGACGTGGGAGGAAACCAAAAATTTGAAAATGTTTAAATTTTCACGAAGGGGGAGGGCAAAATGTTTGTGGTATTAGTGTGGCTGACGACATTTGTTTGCTTATCACGTTCAACTTTTGGTCAATTTTACGAATAAAACGGTCTTTTTCTGACTTTTAATAAAACTAGCTTCTTCCTAGATTTGTCACTGCTAATATTTATCTTCCCTGTTCTTTTTCTGATTTTCTTATTCGTGATATGATCTTTATGTAGCCGATTCATATCAATCTTCTGATATGTCCACTCAGGTTTTTTTCCATGGTTCTCGTTAATGACCACGACACAGCTCTATATATCAAAACCATATATCAAATCATTGTAGATTCTAGTTTGACTTTTAGTCCAATGTCAAGTCTTTTGAAACCTTTGGTGTATGTATTTTATAGCCACTGAAATACTACTCCAGCTAATATTGATTGAATGGTGAACGTGTAATACCATTTTAAAAAAGCAATTTTTAAAAGTGGACTCATTTCAACGTAATCAGCTTGACGTGTGTGTTGCAGTATAGAATAAGTTTTGTTTTTTTGTTTAACCTGTTTTTTATATCAACTTTTTCTTTAAGTTATATATAATTATATGTCTATATATATTTGTGCAAATTATAACTTTGCTTATCGTGTGGTTGTCAAATGTTGAATTGAAAAGTAGGTAAAATTATATTTTAAATTAAGTATTGACAAGTTAAGACAGGTGGCAGGTTAAGTTCAACAGCAGTTCATAATAAAAATAAAAAAACTTATTTAAAATCATCACCACCCCATATATAATAATTAATTTTTAATTACATTAATTATTTCCAGGTATATCATTTAATAAAGAAAAATAAATGACCAAAAAGTCCAAGAACAGTTTTCTTCTTTCGGAATTCGGATTTATTCATTTGCAATTCAGTCCCATATAAAAAAGCATAGTCACTCATGCGAGGACCTGAATTACTGAGACAACTTTTACTTTACAACATTAAATATGAATTTTTCAAAAGTTAATAAAAATTGATAAATTATGGGAAAAACTTTGAAAAAGTATCAGCTGTTGAAAAATGAAATTAAAGGAGTCATACTTCCAAAGACAGTCAGTAGGTCATCCAGCAAGTGTGGACCTTGTGTGGTCACGGACAGATGTAAATGGATGCTGTCAACAGTTTTTCTCATTTTTATATTTTATTTGTTTTCAATCTCTTTGACATTTTACAACCAGCGTTTCATTCAGGTTAGCTTTACAATCTAGGCGCATGTTTGGTTAATTATTCTTTTTATCTTTTATGACATGGCTTTTTATTATTTTAGTAATTAGACATTATAAAATTATAATTTTTTGTAACATGCCCTTTTTGTAGTTCAATAAAATTTTAATAATTTAATTTTAAAATAAGATATTGATTGCTATATATAATTTTTAATAAAAAGTTGTAAATCATGATTTGGCAGTGTGCTTGGCTAGTTATAAAATCACCATATAAATTTTGTTTTAATTTTAAAAATCACTATGATTATAGATAGTTGTTATAAAATACATTTAACATCATGGACATTTTTAACTAATATTTGGCTTCTCTGCCTTTCTTTAAAGATTGAATATATGACTTTCAAATTTTTCAACTTTTTGAAACATTCAATTATCATTTTGTAAAATCTTGTAGTAAAAAATGCTGATATTAATTGTTTAAAATTTTTTTTAAAGGTATCTGTTAATTATTATCAGCTAATGTTGTTTAATTTTTATTCAACAGTACTTTCGATTCCCACTATCCATAACAATGACCCATCTGATCACAAAGTTTTCCATATCTGCTGTTGTCAGGTGGGTTCTCTACTGTAAGTCAGGAAGGGAACGAGTCACTCTGAGTTGGTTTGAGTACATCAAGAGAGTTGCTCCACCTGGTTGGATTTTATTCAATTTATAATTGTGTGCCAATGACATGTTAATGCATGTTGCATCATTGATATGTTGAGGTATGTTTTTCAGTAGCATTGTTGAGGCATGTGTATAAATTGCATTTTGGATGCATGTGCATCAGTTACGATGAAACATATGAGTTGACAGCTGATAGATGTGAATAAAAAATGTTAATGATGATATCAACATACAGGATAGATAACCTGAAAATGAATTTGTCAGAACACTGTGTTGCTTAGGAGATATTATAAAATAGTTTCGATATATTAAATTTTATCTCAATAAATGAATGAATGAAAAATGAATGAATAGATGTAATTTATTATATTGAAATGTTGATAAATGATTGTTTCATGTTCTTCTCATTAACGTACCATTCTATATTTTTTATAACATTGCATACGTGTGTGTATGCTTGTTTAAACCAGGGTGTCGGAGTCAGACAAAAAATATATAACTCCGTAAATTTAATTGTTTTTCATAGTAAAATTACTTTATATTCTTGTTTTCATGAAAATTTCAAATTCATAACGCTTCCAGAGTCGGAGTCGGATGACAAATATCTGACTCCGACATTGGCGGATCTGTGGATCTAGACTAAATTGATGGGGGGGCAAAATTTGAAAAATGTTGACATTCTTTGATATTTGATGGGCAGGGCTAGAAGTTAACCAAATGTTTGATAGTGTGGCCAAAATTAAGCCGGCGAACTTTTTTTTGGCTCATCGCGCCAACTTTTGGTGCTTTTTTATAGATAAAATCGGTGTTTTCTTGCCCGACAACTGAGTTTTACCGACTTTCAATAACAAGAATGCTCACACCGACACTGGTTTAAACAGCGTTAATGCTGCATATGTATACAAATTACATATATTTGCAAATGACTTATTAAACACACACACACGCACACACCCACAAAACACCGGCTCACACACATTTTCACAAACGAACATCACATAATCATGCAGGCATCACCAGCTCCCTTGACATTGGCCTCTCAAATTGGAGTTTTGAATACATCACAATCAGTCTGTTAGAGTTTTGTTGCTGCTACCTCTTTCTGTTGATAACCTCATAAATTTAAATTTGAATTGGGTTTTTTATTTTATTTTTTGCACTTTTCATGATGATTATGAATGTGACATAATTGATGTCAATAATTATAATCCTAATATCATTTCATAAATAATGCTATTAATTGCTGTTTGCAGATATACGATGACAAAAACGACATGTATAGTCTTCATTCTTTTGTTCTCCCTTCTCTTTAAACTAGAAAAATTTGTTAGTTCAATTTGATTTTCTGTTTGAATATGTTTAAATATTTATATTTTTCATATTATTTCTCACTTTTTTTTTTTTGTGTCCTGGTTATGACATTAAACCGACCCTCACTGCCTTGTGAGTGATGTTGGATCATCAAAGGCTAGGCCCACCGCTTATAACTGTGGTTGCGTAAGGAAGGGCGTCCTGCGTAAAAATTAGCCAAATAAATTACTTATGATGACAGAAGTGAAAATGGCCCTCACTATCCGGGAGAATGGCGTCGAGGGGTATTTCGGTTTCATCATAGGTAGCCAAACGGCAACCCCCGATCTCGGGGAAAATGTCGTCTAAACGTGTGTTGTTGTTGTTGTTATATTATTTCTCACTTTTAAAATCATTATTAAATTATTGTTTTGGCGGTAATTTTTTGAATGAATATTTTTAACCTATTGGGGATTTGCAACTCATCTTAGCAACTTCAAAATGGATTCAAATGAAGTTAAACCGAATAATTGAGTTGTCACAGCCAGTCGCTGGAATTTATTATCGACTTCGTTAATTTTATTAACTTCTTTATTAATTGATATGATTTATAATAACAATGAAGAAGATAGTAAAATTAACAAAGTTGATAATAACAATAGTTGCAAATCATGGGAACAAAGGCCTGGGTTATACAAATTCTCTATATAAACTGCAAAAAGTATTGGGTTATGCATATTCTCTATATAAACTGCAACAAGTGCTGAAGATGATTGAAAAATCGAAATAGGTCCTATATACTCGAGAATGAATTGGAAAACTGTATATTATTCTACAACAACAACAACACACGTTTAGACGACATTTTTCCCGAGATCGGGGGTTGCCGTCTGGCTACCTATGATGAGACCGAAATACCCCTCGACGCCATTCACATCTGTCACTCGCCTCAATATCACGCAACCCCGCTTTCACTCTGTCCTTCTCCACCTGCTCTCTCCATCCAAATCGCGGACGACCCCTTCCTATCACTCCTTCAACCTCGAACTCCAACGCTCGCCTAATCTCGACTCTTTCATTCCTTCTCAACACATGTCCATACTACCGCAATCTCGATCTCCTTAACAATATCACAATGTCCTCATTCAGTCCCATCATCGACATCAGCTCTCTACTACTCCTCCTATCTTTCACTTTAACCTCACACATCATCCTCAACATAGCTCTTTCAGCCCTCTGTAGTACACTTCTCTCTCCTCAACACCCAAGTTTCACCACCATATACCATCGCTGCTCTCACACATGCTTTATATACCCTCCCTTTCATCTTCACTGACCATTTCTTTCCACACAATACCCCACCAAGTTCCCTAAATTTCATCCATCCCACACGAACTCTAGCTGTAACAGCGCTCAAACATCCTCCATCCGCGTTCAGCTTAACCCCTAAATAAACAAAGCTTTCCACTCTTTCAAAACCACCACTCAACCCCGTCCTTGCGTCCGTCCTATTAATCACATCATGAACACATTCCTTACATTTGAACGTGCCTTCCACCTTTTTCAGTGCCCCCCTCACACCACTACATCTCTTATGCACCCACTTCTGACATCCTATACACAATACCGAGTTAGCCTTCACTCTCCTGTCACATACCCCACAGGGGTCTATTTTACTTACCTCTCGCTCCCACCTTCCCCACTCACCGTTACCTTCGTCTTACCAATATTAACTTTTAACCATTTCTTTTCAATAACACTTTTCCATCTGTCAAATTTTAACTGCAATTCTTCCATGCTATCAGCCATCAAGACTAAATACAAAATCTCAAATAACAGTTCCTCCATTATGTTTCCACACACAACATCCATCATAATTGCAAACAAAAACGGTGATAACACTGATCCTTGATGCACTCCCACCTTAACACTAAAAGCGTCCGACATCCCTCTTCCGACCCTCACCTTTGTCTTCGCCCCTTCATACAGCTGCATCACAGCTTTAACAAGTCTCTCATTCACTCCTTTCTTCCTCAACGCCCATTCAATGACCTTTCTTGGTACTCGATCAAAAGCCTTTTCTAGATCCAAAAAACACATGTACAATCTTCGTTTCTTCTTTCTATAATTCTCCTGCAACATTCTCACTATGAACAACGCATCCACCGTTCCCCTACCAGGCATAAACCCACACTGCATTTCATTAACTGTCACCATATTTCTTAACCTCCTCTCAAGCACTCTCTCCACTACCTACATTCCATGCTCTAGCAATTTCACACCCCTATATGACCCACAATCTCTCACATCTCCTTTGTTCTTATACAACGGCACCAACACACTGTGTCGCCAATCTTTAGGTATACCTTCGCCAATCCTTAGGTATACCTTCATCATCAAACATACTGTTAGCAATTTGCATCATAACTTCAATTCCTTTCATCTCACTCGCCTTTATATGTTCCGCCGCCACTTCCAAAATCCCTGTCGCCTTACCTAGTTTCATTTCTCTAACTGCTTTGTCTACTTCCTCCATCGTCAACTTCTCTATGGGTTCGTGTGTGACTACGGATTCCACATCTCCATCCCACTCATTTTTTCCATTCATCAACCTTTCCATATGAGCCTTCCCCCCCTGAGCTTTTTCCTTCTTATCTATACACAACCTGCCAGGGTCCATCCCAAACTTACCCAAATCCATTCCTATAAAATCTTTCCCTTTCCTCATTGACTGCTTTGCTACTTTGAACGAACCATTTTCTCCGAATTCCATCCAATTCCATTTCCCTCATTAAACTATCTGATGCTTTCGTCATAGGAGTTGTCACTGCCCGTTTTGCAACCTTTTTAGCCTTCCTATAACCCAACTCCGCTTTCCCCAATCTTGCCCCTTCTCACACCCTAAAACTTTTCTTCTTGATCCTCCAAACCTTTTTTAATATCTTCATCCACCACCAACTCTTACTATGCCTACACTTTCCCTTCGTTCAACCACTTTACTTTATCTGCGGAATTCAACACACAGTCTCTATATCTCTCTCAAACATCTCCATCCTTACCACTCTCAACTTTCAGCCACCTTCACTTCAAATGCCTTCCTCACATCTGCATCCGGAAACTTCCATGTTTTCCTCTTGGCCACAAATTTATCCTTCTTCCTCCTCCCCATTTTTTTTGATTCCACATCCATCACAACCATACTATGCTGCAACACACCAGGTATCGCCTTCACATTTCTTACATACTTTCTATGCTTCGCCCTTATCAATATTTAATCTATCATTGACCTATGTTTTTCTGACCTATATGTAATTAATCGTGCTGGTTCCCTTGTAAACCAGATATTCCCCACCACCATGCTATGTGCATCCGCCAACTCCAACACTATACGCCCTTCCTCATTCCGTATACCATATCCCCATCCCCCATGTACACTTTCATATCCGTCTGCATTCAAATCACCCAACAACACCACAAACTCATCCAACCCCGCTTGCCCAATCTCGTCAGAAACATCATCCTAAAACCTACCCTTCTTCTCTTCCTTCCTACTTTGTTACGGAGCATATCCTGATATTACCCTCACTATTACCTTTCCAAGCACCATCACCACCACAATTACACCATTGCTTTTCCGCCTCACTTCCAACACCTTCTCCACCAACTCTTCTCTTACCATCACACCAACCTTCCACCACAACTTATACCTTCTACCTTTATCTCCCACAAACCTTGTACCCTCTCCCTTCAATCTGATCTCCTGTAATGCACAATGTATATTATTCTAACTTTAATAAAATAAATAATGACGACAAGAATTTTATTAGAATTATTGAGAAATGTAATAAAAATCTACCCAACGCTAGAAAATCGGTAGATTTCATAAATTACTGCATTAATTGTTGTTTTTTTTGTGAACAAACGTTGTTAAAAAATAATTGGTACTTTATCTAAAGTGTCCAATTTTGCTTGTCCTACTTGCTTTGTCCTACAATCCACAACAACAAATTCGAAATAGCACTGTTTTTGAAGCCATTAAGGTAGAGAAAGTCTCATCGTTTCAATATCTAGGGGATGTTCTGGATTGTACTGGAACAGCTGAAGCTGCCGTTCGAGCACGCATACGTGCAGCCTGGAATAAATGGCATCTCCTTGCCTCTATATTGATGCGGCGTGACATGCCACTACCACTACGATCAAGACTTTATAAATCTGTGATACGTCCGGTGTTGTTATATGGTGCAGAAACATGGCCAATGACAACCAAACTGGAACAACAACTTCAACGAACCGACATAAAAATGCTCCGATGGATGCAACGAATTAGTCTGAAGGACCACATCAAATCTACCGAAATCGTGCGTCGTGCTGGTTTAGATGATATAAAGAACGAATGCCGGCAACACGGTCTGCGGTGGTTTGGCCATGTCAAACGATGTGGAAACAGTGCCATAACTTCTCATGCAGATGTTGAAGTACCTGGCACACGTCTCAAAGGCCGTCCAAAGAAGTCCTGGTCGCAAACAATCGAGCAAGACATGAAAGCTCTAAATTTAAATGAAATGGATACAACTGGCGTCTAATTTGGCGCAAAAAGTTGATGGCAAAGAAAACAACGTCCACCTCGGGGAACCAGGTCTCTGGACGCATAACGAAGATTGATTGATTGATACTAGCATATACATATAAATAAATATATATATATAAATATTATATATATATATATATATATATAATCGGTTATATAAATAATTGTAATATATATATATATATATATATATATATATATATATATATATATATATATAGATGTATATATATATATATATATATATATATATATATATATATATATGTATATATATATATATATATATATATATATATATATATATATATGTATATATATATATATATATATATATATATATATATATATATATATATATATATATATATATATATATATATATATATATATCTATATATATATCTATATATATATATATCTATATATATATA